>NC_086451.1:480301551-480603021 GCF_028390025.1 Pseudophryne corroboree
CCCCTTCCTCACACTATGTATGTGTGACCACGCTCAGCCCCTTCCTCACATTATGTATGTGTGACCACTCTCCAGCCCCTTCCTCACACTATGTATGTGTGACCACGCTCAGCCCCTTCCTCACACTATGTATGTGTGACCACGCTCAGCCCCTTCCTCACACTATGTATGTGTGACCACTCTCATCCCCTTCCTCACACTATGTATGTGTGACCACGCTCAGCCCCTTCCTCACACTATGTATGTGTGACAACTCTCAGCCCCTTCCTCACACTATGTATGTGTGACCGCTCTCAGCCCCTTCCTCACACTATGTATGTGTGACCACTCTCAGCCCCTTCCTCACACTATGTATGTGTGACCACGCTCAGCCCCTTCCTCACATTATGTATGTGTGACCACTCTCAGCCCCTTCCTCACACTATGTATGTGTGACCACGCTCAGCCCCTTCCTCACACTATGTATGTGTGACCACGCTCAGCCCCTTCCTCACACTATGTATGTGTGACCACTCTCAGCCCCTTCCTCACACTATGTATGTGTGACCACGCTCAGCCCCTTCCTCACACTATGTATGTGTGACCACGCTCAGCCCCTTCCTCACACTATATATGTGTGACCACTCTCAGCCCCTTCCTCACACTATGTATGTGTGACCACTCTCAGCCCCTTCCTCACACTATGTATGTGTGACCACGCTCAGCCCCTTCCTCACACTATGTATGTGTGACCACGCTCAGCCCCTTCCTCACACTATGTATGTGTGACCACGCTCAGCCCCTTCCTCACACTATATATGTGTGACCACTCTCAGCCCCTTCCTCACACTATGTATGTGTGACCACGCTCAGCCCCTTCCTCACACTATGTATGTGTGACCACGCTCAGCCCCTTCCTCACACTATGTATGTGTGACCACTCTCATCCCCTTCCTCACACTATGTATGTGTGACCACTCTCAGCCCCTTCCTCACACTATGTATGTGTGACCACTCTCAGCCCCTTCCTCACACTATGTATGTGTGACCACGCTCTGCCCCTTCCTCACACTATGTATGTGTGACCATGATAATCCCCTTCCTCACACTATGTATGTGTGACCACGCTCAGCCCCTTCCTCACACTATGTATGTGTGACCACGCTCAGCCCCTTCATCACACTATATATGTGTGACCACTCTCAGCCCCTTCCTCACACTATGTATGTGTGATCACTCTCATCCCCTTCCTCACACTATGTATGTGTGACCACGCTCAGCCCCTTCCTCACACTATGTATGTGTGACCACGCTCAGCCCCTTCCTCACACTATGTATGTGTGACCACTCTCAGCCCCTTCCTCACACTATGTATGTGTGACCACGCTCTGCCCCTTCCTCACACTATGTATGTGTGACCATGATAATCCCCTTCCTCACACTATGTATGTGTGACCACGCTCAGCCCCTTCCTCACACTATGTATGTGTGACCACGCTCAGCCCCTTCATCACACTATATATGTGTGACCACTCTCAGCCCCTTCCTCACACTATGTATGTGTGATCACTCTCATCCCCTTCCTCACACTATGTATGTGTGACCACGCTCAGCCCCTTCCTCACACTATGTATGTGTGACCACGCTCAGCCCCTTCCTCACACTATGTATGTGTGACCACTCTCAGCCCCTTCCTCACACTATATATGTGTGACCACTCTCATCCCCTTCCTCACACTATGTATGTGTGACCACGCTCAGCCCCTTCCTCACACTATGTATGTGTGACCACTCTCAGTCCCTTCCTCACACTATGTATGTGTGACCACTCTCAGCCCCTTCCTCACACTATGTATGTGTGACCACGCTCAGCCCCTTCCTCACACTATGTATGTGTGACCACTCTCAACCCCTTCCTCACACTATGTATGTGTGACCACTCTCATCCCCTTCCTCACACTATGTATGTGTGACCACGCTCAGCCCCTTCCTCACACTATGTATGTGTGATCACTCTCAGCACCTTCTTCACACTATGTATGTGTGACCACTCTCATCCCCTTCCTCACACTATGTATGTGTGACCACGCTCAGCCCCTTCCTCACACTATGTATGTGTGATCACTCTCAGCACCTTCTTCACACTATGTATGTGTGACCACTCTCAGTCCCTTCCTCACACTATGTATGTGTGACCACTCTCATCCCCTTCCTCACACTATATATGTGTGACCACTCTCAGCCCCTTCCTCACACTATGTATGTGTGACCACTCTCAGCCCCTTCCTCACACTATGTATGTGTGACAACGCTCATCCCCTTCCTCACACTATGTATGTGTGACCACGCTCAGCCCCTTCCTCACACTATGTATGTGTGACCACTCTCAACCCCTTCCTCACACTATGTATGTGTGACCACTCTCATCCCCTTCCTCACACTATGTATGTGTGACCACGCTCAGCCCCTTCCTCACACTATGTATGTGTGACCACGCTCAGCCCCTTCCTCACACTATGTATGTGTGACCACTCTCATCCCCTTCCTCACACTATGTATGTGTGACCACGCTCAGCCCCTTCCTCACACTATGTATGTGTGACAACTCTCAGCCCCTTCCTCACACTATGTATGTGTGACCGCTCTCAGCCCCTTCCTCACACTATGTATGTGTGACCACTCTCAGCCCCTTCCTCACACTATGTATGTGTGACCACGCTCAGCCCCTTCCTCACATTATGTATGTGTGACCACTCTCAGCCCCTTCCTCACACTATGTATGTGTGACCACGCTCAGCCCCTTCCTCACACTATGTATGTGTGACCACGCTCAGCCCCTTCCTCACACTATGTATGTGTGACCACTCTCATCCCCTTCCTCACACTATGTATGTGTGACCACGCTCAGCCCCTTCCTCACACTATGTATGTGTGACAACTCTCAGCCCCTTCCTCACACTATGTATGTGTGACCGCTCTCAGCCCCTTCCTCACACTATGTATGTGTGACCACTCTCAGCCCCTTCCTCACACTATGTATGTGTGACCACGCTCAGCCCCTTCCTCACATTATGTATGTGTGACCACTCTCAGCCCCTTCCTCACACTATGTATGTGTGACCACGCTCAGCCCCTTCCTCACACTATGTATGTGTGACCACGCTCAGCCCCTTCCTCACACTATGTATGTGTGACAACTCTCAGCCCCTTCCTCACACTATGTATGTGTGACCACGCTCAGCCCCTTCCTCACACTATGTATGTGTGACCACGCTCAGCCCCTTCCTCACACTATATATGTGTGACCACTCTCAGCCCCTTCCTCACACTATGTATGTGTGACCACTCTCAGCCCCTTCCTCACACTATGTATGTGTGACCACGCTCAGCCCCTTCCTCACACTATGTATGTGTGACCACGCTCAGCCCCTTCCTCACACTATGTATGTGTGACCACGCTCAGCCCCTTCCTCACACTATATATGTGTGACCACTCTCAGCCCCTTCCTCACACTATGTATGTGTGACCACGCTCAGCCCCTTCCTCACACTATGTATGTGTGACCACGCTCAGCCCCTTCCTCACACTATGTATGTGTGACCACTCTCATCCCCTTCCTCACACTATGTATGTGTGACCACTCTCAGCCCCTTCCTCACACTATGTATGTGTGACCACTCTCAGCCCCTTCCTCACACTATGTATGTGTGACCACGCTCTGCCCCTTCCTCACACTATGTATGTGTGACCATGATAATCCCCTTCCTCACACTATGTATGTGTGACCACGCTCAGCCCCTTCCTCACACTATGTATGTGTGACCACGCTCAGCCCCTTCATCACACTATATATGTGTGACCACTCTCAGCCCCTTCCTCACACTATGTATGTGTGACCACTCTCATCCCCTTCCTCACACTATGTATGTGTGACCACGCTCAGCCCCTTCCTCACACTATGTATGTGTGACCACTCTCAACCCCTTCCTCACACTATGTATGTGTGACCACTCTCATCCCCTTCCTCACACTATGTATGTGTGACCACTCTCAGCCCCTTCCTCACACTATGTATGTGTGACCACGCTCAGCCCCTTCCTCACACTATGTATGTGTGACCACTCTCAGCCCCTTCCTCACACTATGTATGTGTGACCACGCTCAGCCCCTTCCTCACATTATGTATGTGTGACCACTCTCAGCCCCTTCCTCACACTATGTATGTGTGACCACGCTCAGCCCCTTCCTCACACTATGTATGTGTGACCACGCTCAGCCCCTTCCTCACACTATGTATGTGTGACCACTCTCATCCCCTTCCTCACACTATGTATGTGTGACCACGCTCAGCCCCTTCCTCACACTATGTATGTGTGACAACTCTCAGCCCCTTCCTCACACTATGTATGTGTGACCGCTCTCAGCCCCTTCCTCACACTATGTATGTGTGACCACTCTCAGCCCCTTCCTCACACTATGTATGTGTGACCACGCTCAGCCCCTTCCTCACATTATGTATGTGTGACCACTCTCAGCCCCTTCCTCACACTATGTATGTGTGACCACGCTCAGCCCCTTCCTCACACTATGTATGTGTGACCACGCTCAGCCCCTTCCTCACACTATGTATGTGTGACAACTCTCAGCCCCTTCCTCACACTATGTATGTGTGACCACGCTCAGCCCCTTCCTCACACTATGTATGTGTGACCACGCTCAGCCCCTTCCTCACACTATATATGTGTGACCACTCTCAGCCCCTTCCTCACACTATGTATGTGTGACCACTCTCAGCCCCTTCCTCACACTATGTATGTGTGACCACGCTCAGCCCCTTCCTCACACTATGTATGTGTGACCACGCTCAGCCCCTTCCTCACACTATGTATGTGTGACCACGCTCAGCCCCTTCCTCACACTATATATGTGTGACCACTCTCAGCCCCTTCCTCACACTATGTATGTGTGACCACGCTCAGCCCCTTCCTCACACTATGTATGTGTGACCACGCTCAGCCCCTTCCTCACACTAGGTATGTGTGACCACTCTCATCCCCTTCCTCACACTATGTATGTGTGACCACTCTCAGCCCCTTCCTCACACTATGTATGTGTGACCACTCTCAGCCCCTTCCTCACACTATGTATGTGTGACCACGCTCTGCCCCTTCCTCACACTATGTATGTGTGACCATGATAATCCCCTTCCTCACACTATGTATGTGTGACCACGCTCAGCCCCTTCCTCACACTATGTATGTGTGACCACGCTCAGCCCCTTCATCACACTATATATGTGTGACCACTCTCAGCCCCTTCCTCACACTATGTATGTGTGACCACTCTCATCCCCTTCCTCACACTATGTATGTGTGACCACGCTCAGCCCCTTCCTCACACTATGTATGTGTGACCACTCTCAACCCCTTCCTCACACTATGTATGTGTGACCACTCTCATCCCCTTCCTCACACTATGTATGTGTGACCACTCTCAGCCCCTTCCTCACACTATGTATGTGTGACCACTCTCAACCCCTTCCTCACACTATGTATGTGTGACCACTCTCAGCCCCTTCCTCACACTATGTATGTGTGACCACGCTCTGCCCCTTCCTCACACTATGTATGTGTGACCATGATAATCCCCTTCCTCACACTATGTATGTGTGACCACGCTCAGCCCCTTCCTCACACTATGTATGTGTGACCACGCTCAGCCCCTTCATCACACTATATATGTGTGACCACTCTCAGCCCCTTCCTCACACTATGTATGTGTGATCACTCTCAGCACCTTCTTCACACTATGTATGTGTGACCACTCTCATCCCCTTCCTCACACTATGTATGTGTGACCACGCTCAGCCCCTTCCTCACACTATGTATGTGTGATCACTCTCAGCACCTTCTTCACACTATGTATGTGTGACCACTCTCAGTCCCTTCCTCACACTATGTATGTGTGACCACTCTCATCCCCTTCCTCACACTATATAAGTGTGACCACTCTCAGCCCCTTCCTCACACTATGTATGTGTGACCACTCTCAGCCCCTTCCTCACACTATGTATGTGTGACAACGCTCATCCCCTTCCTCACACTATGTATGTGTGACCACGATCAGCCCCTTCCTCACACTATGTATGTGTGACCACGCTCAGCCCCTTCCTCACACTATGTATGTGTGACCACGCTCAGCCCCTTCCTCACACTATGTATGTGTGACCACTCTCAGCCCCTTCCTCACACTATGTATGTGTGACCACTCTCAGCCCCTTCCTCACACTATGTATGTGTGACCATGATAATCCCCTTCCTCACACTATGTATGTGTGACCACGCTCAGCCCCTTCCTCACACTATGTATGTGTGACCACTCTCAGCCCCTTCCTCACACTATGTATGTGTGACCACTCTCAGCCCCTTCCTCACACTATGTATGTGTGACCATGATAATCCCCTTCCTCACACTATGTATGTGTGACCACGCTCAGCCCCTTCCTCACACTATGTATGTGTGACCACGCTCAGCCCCTTCCTCACACTATGTATGTGTGACCAGTCTCAGCCCCTTCCTCACACTATGTATGTGTGACCACGCTCAGCCCCTTCCTCACACTATGTATGTGTGACCACTCTCAACCCCTTCCTCACACTATGTATGTGTGACCATGATAATCCCCTTCCTCACACTATGTATGTGTGACCACGCTCAGCCCCTTCCTCACACTATGTATGTGTGACCACGCTCAGCCCCTTCCTCACACTATGTATGTGTGACCATGATAATCCCCTTCCTCACACTATGTATGTGTGACCACGCTCAGCCCCTTCCTCACACTATGTATGTGTGACCACGCTCAGCCCCTTCATCACACTATGTATGTGTGACCACGCTCATCCCCTTCCTCACACTATATATGTGTGACCACTCTCAGCCCCTTCCTCACACTATGTATGTGTGACCACGCTCAGCCCCTTCCTCACACTATGTATGTGTGACCACTCTCAGCCCCTTCCTCACACTATGTATGTGTGACCACTCTCAGCCCCTTCCTCACACTATGTATGTGTGACCACACTCAGCCCCTTCCTCACACTATGTATGTGTGACAACGCTCAGCCCCTTCCTCACACTATGTATGTGTGACCACGCTCAGCCCCTTCCTCACACTATGTATGTGTGACCACGCTCAGACCCTTCCTCACACTATGTATGTGTGATCACTCTTAGCCCCTTCCTCACACTATGTATGTGTGACCACTCTCAACCCCTTCCTCACACTATGTATGTGTGATCACTCTCAGCCCCTTCCTCACACTATGTATTGTATGTGTGACCACGCTCAGCCCCTTCCTCACACTATGTATGTGTGACCACGCTCAGCCCCTTCCTCACACTATGTATGTGTGACCACGCTCAGACCCTTCCTCACACTATGTATGTGTGACCACTCTCAGCCCTTCCTCACACTATATATGTGTGACCACTCTCATCCCCTTCCTCACACTATGTATGTGTGACCACGCTCAGCCCCTTCCTCACACTATGTATGTGTGACCACTCTCAGTCCCTTCCTCACACTATGTATGTGTGACCACTCTCAGCCCCTTCCTCACACTATGTATGTGTGACCACGCTCAGCCCCTTCCTCACACTATGTATGTGTGACCACTCTCAACCCCTTCCTCACACTATGTATGTGTGACCACTCTCATCCCCTTCCTCACACTATGTATGTGTGACCACGCTCAGCCCCTTCCTCACACTATGTATGTGTGATCACTCTCAGCACCTTCTTCACACTATGTATGTGTGACCACTCTCATCCTCTTCCTCACACTATGTATGTGTGACCACGCTCAGCCCCTTCCTCACACTATGTATGTGTGATCACTCTCAGCACCTTCTTCACACTATGTATGTGTGACCACTCTCAGTCCCTTCCTCACACTATGTATGTGTGACCACTCTCATCCCCTTCCTCACACTATATATGTGTGACCACTCTCAGCCCCTTCCTCACACTATATATGTGTGACCACTCTCAGCCCCTTCCTCACACTATGTATGTGTGACCACGCTCAGCCCCTTCCTCACACTATGTATGTGTGACCACGCTCAGCCCCTTCCTCACACTATATATGTGTGACCACTCTCAGCCCCTTCCTCACACTATGTATGTGTGACCACTCTCAGCCCCTTCCTCACACTATGTATGTGTGACCACTCTCAGCCCCTTCCTCACACTATGTATGTGTGACCACGCTCAGCCCCTTCCTCACACTATGTATGTGTGACCACGCTCAGTCCCTTCCTCACACTATGTATGTGTGACCACGCTCAGCCCCTTCTTCACACTATGTGTGTGTGACTACGCTCAGCCCCTTCCTCACACTATGTATGTGTGACCACTCTCATCCCCTTCCTCACACTATGTATGTGTGACCACTCTCAGCCCCTTCCTCACACTATGTATGTGTGACCACGCTCAGCCCCTTCCTCACACTATGTATGTGTGACCACGCTCAGCCCCTTCCTCACACTATGTATGTGTGACCACGCTCAGCCCCCTCCTCACACTATGTATGTGTGACCACGCTCAGCCCCTTCATCACACTATATATGTGTGACCACTCTCAGCCCCTTCCTCACACTATGTATGTGTGACCACGCTCAGCCCCTTCCTCACACTATGTATGTGTGACCACTCTCAGCCCCTTCCTCACACTATGTATGTGTGACCACTCTCAGCCCCTTCCTCACACTATGTATGTGTGACCATGATAATCCCCTTCCTCACACTATGTATGTGTGACCACGCTCAGCCCCTTCCTCACACTATGTATGTGTGACCACGCTCAGCCCCTTCCTCACACTATGTATGTGTGACCAGTCTCAGCCCCTTCCTCACACTATGTATGTGTGACCACGCTCACCCTTCCTCACACTATGTATGTGTGACCACTCTCAACCCCTTCCTCACACTATGTATGTGTGACCATGATAATCCCCTTCCTCACACTATGTATGTGTGACCACGCTCAGCCCCTTCCTCACACTATGTATGTGTGACCACGCTCAGCCCCTTCCTCACACTATGTATGTGTGACCATGATAATCCCCTTCCTCACACTATGTATGTGTGACCACGCTCAGCCCCTTCCTCACACTATGTATGTGTGACCACGCTCAGCCCCTTCATCACACTATGTATGTGTGACCACGCTCAGCCCCTTCCTCACACTATGTATGTGTGATCACTCTCAGCACCTTCTTCACACTATGTATGTGTGACCACTCTCATCCTCTTCCTCACACTATGTATGTGTGACCACGCTCAGCCCCTTCCTCACACTATGTATGTGTGATCACTCTCAGCACCTTCTTCACACTATGTATGTGTGACCACTCTCAGTCCCTTCCTCACACTATGTATGTGTGACCACTCTCATCCCCTTCCTCACACTATATATGTGTGACCACTCTCAGCCCCTTCCTCACACTATATATGTGTGACCACTCTCAGCCCCTTCCTCACACTATGTATGTGTGACCACGCTCAGCCCCTTCCTCACACTATGTATGTGTGACCACGCTCAGCCCCTTCCTCACACTATATATGTGTGACCACTCTCAGCCCCTTCCTCACACTATGTATGTGTGACCACTCTCAGCCCCTTCCTCACACTATGTATGTGTGACCACTCTCAGCCCCTTCCTCACACTATGTATGTGTGACCACGCTCAGCCCCTTCCTCACACTATGTATGTGTGACCACGCTCAGTCCCTTCCTCACACTATGTATGTGTGACCACGCTCAGCCCCTTCTTCACACTATGTGTGTGTGACCACGCTCAGCCCCTTCCTCACACTATGTATGTGTGACCACTCTCATCCCCTTCCTCACACTATGTATGTGTGACCACTCTCAGCCCCTTCCTCACACTATGTATGTGTGACCACGCTCAGCCCCTTCCTCACACTATGTATGTGTGACCACGCTCAGCCCCTTCCTCACACTATGTATGTGTGACCACGCTCAGCCCCTTCCTCACACTATGTATGTGTGACCACGCTCAGCCCCCTCCTCACACTATGTATGTGTGACCACGCTCAGCCCCTTCATCACACTATATATGTGTGACCACTCTCAGCCCCTTCCTCACACTATGTATGTGTGACCACGCTCAGCCCCTTCCTCACACTATGTATGTGTGACCACTCTCAGCCCCTTCCTCACACTATGTATGTGTGACCACTCTCAGCCCCTTCCTCACACTATGTATGTGTGACCACACTCAGCCCCTTCCTCACACTATGTATGTGTGACAACGCTCATCCCCTTCCTCACACTATGTATGTGTGACCACTCTCATCCCCTTCCTCACACTATGTATGTGTGACCACTCTCAGCCCCTTCCTCACACTACGTATGTGTGACCGCTCTCAGCCCCTTCCTCACACTACGTATGTGTGACCGCTCTCAGCCCCTTCCTCACACTATGTATGTGTGACCACGCTCAGCCCCTTCCTCACACTATGTATGTGTGACCGCTCTCAGCCCCTTCCTCACACTATGTATGTGTGACCGCTCTCAGCCCCTTCCTCACACTATGTATGTGTGACCACGCTCAGCCCCTTCCTCACATTATGTATGTGTGACCACTCTCAGCCCCTTCCTCACACTATGTATGTGTGACCACGCTCAGCCCCTTCCTCACACTATGTATGTGTGACCACGCTCAGCCCCTTCCTCACACTATATATGTGTGACCACTCTCAGCCCCTTCCTCACACTATGTATGTGTGACCACGCTCAGCCCCTTCCTCACACTATGTATGTGTGACCACGCTCAGCCCCTTCCTCACACTATGTATGTGTGACCACTCTCATCCCCTTCCTCACACTATGTATGTGTGACCACTCTCAGCCCCTTCCTCACACTATGTATGTGTGACCACTCTCAGCCCCTTCCTCACACTATGTATGTGTGATCACTCTCAGCCCCTTCCTCACACTATGTATGTGTGATCACTCTCAGCCCCTTCCTCACACTATGTATGTGTGACCACGCTCAGCCCCTTCCTCACACTATGTATGTGTGACCACGCTCAGCCCCTTCCTCACACAATGTATGTGTGACCACGCTCATCCCCTTCCTCACACTATGTATGTGTGACCACTCTCAGCCCCTTCCTCACACTATGTATGTGTGACCACTCTCAGCCCCTTCCTCACACTATGTATGTGTGACCACTCTCAGCCCCTTCCTCACACTATGTATGTGTGACCACGCTCAGCCCCTTCCTCACACTATGTATGTGTGACCACTCTCAACCCCTTCCTCACACTATGTATGTGTGACCACTCTCATCCCCTTCCTCACACTATGTATGTGTGACCACGCTCAGCCCATTCCTCACACTATGTATGTGTGACCACTCTCATCCCCTTCCTCACACTATGTATGTGTGACCACGCTCAGCCACTTCCTCACACTATGTATGTGTGACCACGCTCATCCCCTTCCTCATACTATGTATGTGTGACCACTCTCAGCCCCTTCCTCATACTATGTATGTGTGACCACTCTCAACCCCTTCCTCACACTATGTATGTGTGACCACGCTCAGCCACTTCCTCACACTATGTATGTGTGACCACGCTCAGCCCCTTCCTCACACTATGTATGTGTGACCACTCTCAACCCCTTCCTCACACTATGTATGTGTGACCATGATAATCCCCTTCCTCACACTATGTATGTGTGACCACGCACAGCCCCTTCCTCACACTAGGTATGTGTGACCACGCTCAGCCCCTTCCTCACACTGTGTATGTGTGACCACTCTCAGCTCCTTCCTCACACTATGTATGTGTGACCACGCTCAGCCCCTTCCTCACACTATGTATGTGTGACCACTATCAGCCCCTTCCTCACACTATGTATGTGTGACCACTATCAGCCCCTTCCTCACACTATGTATGTGTGACCACTCTCATCCCCTTCCTCACACTATGTATGTGTGACCACTATCAGCCCCTTCCTCACACTATGTATGTGTGACCACTCTCAGCCCCTTCCTCACACTATGTATGTGTGATCACTCTCAGCCCCTTCCTCACACTATGTATGTGTGACCACTCTCAACCCCTTCCTCACACTATGTATGTGTGACCACGCTCAGCCCCTTCCTCACACTATGTATGTGTGACCACTATCAGCCCCTTCCTCACACTATGTATGTGTGACCACTATCAGCCCCTTCCTCACACTATGTATGTGTGACCACGCTCAGCCCCTTCCTCACACTATGTATGTGTGACCACTCTCAGCCCCTTCCTCACACTATGTATGTGTGACCACTCTCAGCCCCTTCCTCACACTATGTATGTGTGACCACTCTCAGCCCCTTCCTCACACTATGTATGTGTGACCACGCTCAGCCCATTCCTCACACTATGTATGTGTGACCACTCTCATCCCCTTCCTCACACTATGTATGTGTGACCACGCTCAGCCCCTTCCTCACACTATGTATGTGTGACCACGCTCAGCCACTTCCTCACACTATGTATGTGTGACCACGCTCAGCCCCTTCCTCACACTATGTATGTGTGACCACGCTCAGCCCCTTCCTCACACTATGTATGTGTGACCACTCTCAGCCCCTTCCTCACACTATGTATGTGTGACCACGCTCAGCCCCTTCCTCACACTATGTATGTGTGACCACGCTCAGCCCCTTCCTCACACTAGGTATGTGTGATCACGCTCATCCCCTTCCTCACACTATGTATGTGTGACCACGCTCATCCCCTTCCTCACACTATGTATGTGTGACCACGCTCATCCCCTTCCTCACACTATGTATGTGTGACCACGCTCATCCCCTTCCTCACACTATGTATGTGTGACCACGCTCATCCCCTTCCTCACACTATGTATGTGTGACCACTCTCAGCCCCTTCCTCACACTATGTATGTGTGACCACTCTCAGCCCCTTCCTCACACTATGTATGTGTGACCACGCTCAGCCCCTTCCTCACACTATGTATGTGTGACCACTATCAGCCCCTTCCTCACACTATGTATGTGTGACCACTCTCAGCCCCTTCCTCACACTATGTATGTGTGACCACTCTCAGCCCCTTCCTCACACTATGTATGTGTGACCACTCTCAGCCCCTTCCTCACACTGTGTATGTGTGATCACTCTCAGCCCCTTCCTCACACTATGTATGTGTGACCACTCTCAGCCCCTTCCTCACACTATGTATGTGTGACCACGCTCAGCCCCTTCCTCACACTATGTATGTGTGACCACGCTCAGCCCCTTCCTCACACTATGTATGTGTGACCACGCTCAGCCCCTTCCTCACACTATGTATGTGTGACCACTCTCAGCCCATTCCTCACACTATGTATGTGTGACCACTCTCAGCCCCTTCCTCACACTATGTATGTGTGACCACGCTCAGCCCCTTCCTCACACTATGTATGTGTGACCACTATCAACCCCTTCCTCACACTATGTATGTGTGACCACTCTCAGCCCCTTCCTCACACTATGTATGTGTGACCACTCTCAGCCCCTTCCTCACACTATGTATGTGTGACCACTCAGCCCCTTCCTCACACTATGTATGTGTGACCACGCTCAGCCCCTTCCTCACACTATGTATGTGTGAATACGCTCAGCCCCTTCCTCACACTATGTATGTGTGACCACGCTCAGCCCCTTCCTCACACTATGTATGTGTGACCACGCTCAGCCCCTTCCTCACACTATGTATGTGTGACCACGCTCAGCCCCTTCCTCACACTATGTATGTGTGACCACGCACAGCCCCTTCCTCACACTAGGTATGTGTGACCACGCTCAGCCCCTTCCTCACACTGTGTATGTGTGACCACTCTCAGCTCCTTCCTCACACTATGTATGTGTGACCACTCTCATCCCCTTCCTCACATTATGTATGTGTGACCACGCTCAGCCCCTTCCCCATACTATGTATGTGTGACCACGCTCAGCCCCTTCCTCACACTATGTATGTGTGACCACGCTCAGCCCCTTCCTCACACTATGTATGTGTGACCACGCTCAGCCCCTTCCTCACACTATGTATGTGTGACCACGCTCAGCCCCTTCCTCACACTATGTATGTGTGACCAAGCTCAGCCCCTTCCTCACACTATGTATGTGTGACCACTCCCAGCCCCTTCATCACACTATGTATGTGTGACCATGATAATCCCCTTCCTCACACTATGTATGTGTGACCACGCTCAGCCCCTTCCTCACACTATGTATGTGTGATCACACTCAGCCCCTTCCTCACACTATGTATGTGTGACCACGCTCAGCCCCTTCCTCACACTATGTATGTGTGACCACGCTCATCCCCTTCCTCACACTATGTATGTGTGACCACGCTCAGCCCCTTCCCCATACTATGTATGTGTGACCACGCTCAGCCCCTTCCTCACACTATGTATGTGTGACCACGCTCAGCCCCTTCCTCACACTATGTATGTGTGACCACGCTCAGCCCCTTCCTCACACTATGTATGTGTGACCACGCTCAGCCCCTTCCTCACACTATGTATGTGTGACCACGCTCAGCCCCTTCCTCACACTATGTATGTGTGACCAAGCTCAGCCCCTTCCTCACACTATGTATGTGTGACCACTCCCAGCCCCTTCATCACACTATGTATGTGTGACCACTCTCATCCCCTTCCTCACACTATGTATGTGTGACCACTCTCATCCCCTTCCTCACACTATGTATGTGTGACCACGCTCAGCCCCTTCCTCACACTATGTATGTGTGACCACGCTCAGCCCCTTCCTCTCACTATGTATGTGTGACCATGATAATCCCCTTCCTCACACTATGTATGTGTGACCACGCTCAGCCCCTTCCTCACACTATGTATGTGTGATCACACTCAGCCCCTTCCTCACACTATGTATGTGTGACCACGCTCAGCCCCTTCCTCACACTATGTATGTGTGACCACGCTCATCCCCTTCCTCACACTATGTATGTGTGACCAAACTCAGCCCCTTCCTCACACTATGTATGTGTGACCACTCTCAGCCCCTTCCTCACACTATGTATGTGTGACCACTCTCATCCCCTTCCTCACACTATGTATGTGTGACCACGCTCAGCCCCTTCCTCACACTATGTATGTGTGACCACTCCCAGCCCCTTCCTCACACTATGTATGTGTGACCACTCTCAGCCCCTTCCTCACACTATGTATGTGTGACCACGCTCAGCCCCTTCCTCACACTATGTATGTGTGACCACTCTCAGCCCCTTCCTCACACTATGTATGTGTGACCTCTCTCAGCCCCTTCCTCACACTATGTATGTGTGACCGCTCTCAGCCCCTTCCTCACACTATGGGGTAAATTTACTAACATTCGTAATTTTCGGAAAAAGGTCAAAGTTCAATCACGAATGACATCGAAAGTGTAAAACTGCAACTTTTTGAATTTATTACGACTAATTTACTAAGCTGTCGTATTCGGGTTTTTCTTTTCTTCCGATGTCGATGTCATTCGTGTTTTTTTTTTGTTTTTTACGGCAGTGATTAGCAAAACACTGCCGACTTTTTTACAATTAATCTCGGCCGGATCTGTGTGATCCGTGCTGGGGTTCTTTTTTTTTTTTTTTTTTTAATTAAACACTGTAAAATCTAAATAAAAAATTGCGTGGGGTCCCCCCTCCTAAGCATAACCAGCCTCGGGCTCTTTGAGCCGATCCTGGTTGCCAAAATATTGGGGGAAAAATGACAGGGGTTCCCCCATATTTAAGCAACCAGCATCGGGCTCTGCGCCTGGTCCTGGTTCCAAAAATACGGGGGACAAAAAGAGTAGGGGTCCCCCGTATTTTTAAAACCAGCACCGGGCTCCACTAGCTGGACAGATAATGCCACAGCCGGGGGTCACTTTTATATAGTGCCCTGCGGCCGTGGCATCAAAAATCCAACTAGTCACCCCTGGCCGGGGTACCCTGGGGGAGTGGGGACCCCTTCAATCAAGGGGTCCCCCCCCCCCAGCCACCCAAGGGCCAGGGGTGAAGCCCGAGGCTGTCACCCCCCCATCCAATGGGCTGCGGATGGGGGGGCTGATAGCCTTTGTTGTAAAAGAAAAGATATTGTTTTTAGTAGCAGTACTACAAGTCCCAGCAAGCCTCCCCCGCATGCTGGTACTTGGAGAACCACAAGTACCAGCATGCGGCGGAAAAACGGGCCCGCTGGTACCTGTAGTACTACGACTAAAAAAATACCCAAAAAAACACAAGACACACACACCGTGAAAGTATAATTTTATTACATACATACACACATACATACATACTTACCTTATGTTCCCACGCAGGTCGGTCCTCTTCTCCAGTAGAATCCAAGGGGTACCTGTTGAAGAAATTATACTCACGAGATCCAGGGGTCCAGGGTCCTCGGGGAATCCAGGTGTAATCCACGTACTTGAAAAAAATAACAAAACGGACACCCGAGCCACGCACTAAAAGGGGACCCATGTTTGCACATGGATCCCCTTTTCCCGACTGCCAGAAACCCACTCTGACTGATGTCTAAGTGGGTTTCTTCAGCCAATCAGGGAGTGCCACGTTGTAGCACCCTCCTGATCGGCTGTGTGCTCCTGTCCTAACTGACAGGCGGCACACGGCAGTGTTACAATGTAGCGCCTATGCGCTCCATTGTAACCAATGGTGGGAACTTTCTGCTCAGCGGTGACGTCACTTTAGGTCAACCGCAGGGCAGAAAGTTCCCAGCATTGGTTACAATGTAGCGCATAGGCGCTACATTGTAACACTGCCGTGTGCCGCCTGTCAGTTAGGACAGGAGCACACAGCCGATCAGGAGAGTGCTACAACGTGGCACTCCCTGATTGGCTGAAGAAACCCACTTAGACATCAGTCAGAGTGGGTTTCTGGCAGTCGGGAAAAGGGGATCCATGTGCAAACATGGGTCCCCTTTTAGTGCGTGGCTCGGGTGTCCGTTTTGTTATTTTTTTCAAGTACGTGGATTACACCTGGATTCCCCGAGGACCCTGGACCCCTGGATCTCGTGAGTATAATTTCTTCAACAGGTACCCCTTGGATTCTACTGGAGAAGAGGACCGACCTGCGTGGGAACATAAGGTAAGTATGTATGTATGTGTGTATGTATGTAATAAAATTATACTTTCACGGTGTGTGTGTCTTGTGTTTTTTTGGGTATTTTTTTAGTCGTAGTACTACAGGTACCAGCGGGCCCGTTTTTCCGCCGCATGCTGGTACTTGTGGTTCTCCAAGTACCAGCATGCGGGGGAGGCTTGCTGGGACTTGTAGTACTGCTACTAAAAACAATATCTTTTCTTTTACAACAAAGGCTATCAGCCCCCCCATCCGCAGCCCATTGGATGGGGGGGGACAGCCTCGGGCTTCACCCCTGGCCCTTGGGTGGCTGGGGGGGGGGACCCCTTGATTGAAGGGGTCCCCACTCCCCCAGGGTACCCCGGCCAGGGGTGACTAGTTGGATATTTGATGCCACGGCTGCAGGGCACTATATAAAAGTGACCCCCGGCTGTGGCATTATCTGTCCAGCTAGTGGAGCCCGGTGCTGGTTTTAAAAATACGGGGGACCCCTACTCTTTTTGTACCCCGTATTTTTGGAACCAGGACCAGGCGCAGAGCCCGATGCTGGTTGCTTAAATATGGGGGAACCCCTGTCAATTTTTTCCCCATATTTCTGCAACCAGGATCGGCTCAAAGAGCCCGAGGCTGGTTATGCTTAGGAGGGGGGACCCCACGCAATTTTTTTTTTAAAAATAAGCACTTTCCCACCCCTTCCCACTGATATACATGCACGGATCTCATGGATCCGTGCATGCCTATCCAATCACGAATAAAAAAAAAAGGTCTGTTTTTTTTTAGCACTTTTTTACGAGTTGTAATTTTTCACGGCAGTGTTTGTTTTTTTTTTGCTTTGCACTTCTTAGTAAATGACCGAGATTCATACTTAAACAGCCGCGTTTTGACCGATGGTGTATTCATTCGTGATTTTTTTCCTAGGACTTCCAAATATTACGAATGCCCTCATCACTGCCGTGATTTGAGTTTAGTAAATTACCGAGATGACACTTTGATGAAAAAACGGCATCTCGGTCAAAATCGGGACCTTAGTAAATTTACCCCTATGTATGTGTGATCACGCTCAGCCCCTTCCTCACACTCTGTATGTGTGACCACTCTCAGCCCCTTCCTCACACTATGTATGTGTGACCACTCTCAGCCCCTTCCTCACACTATGTATGTGTGACCACTCTCAGTCCCTTCCTCACACTATGTATGTGTGACCGCTCTCAGCCCCTTCCTCACACTATGTATGTGTGACCAGTCTCAGCCCCTTCCTCACACTATGTATGTGTGACCAGTCTCAGCCCCTTCCTCACACTATGTATGTGTGACCACGCTCAGCCCCATCCTCACACTATGTATGTGTGACCACGCTCAGCCTCTTCCTCACACTATGTATGTGTGACCACTATCAGTCCCTTCCTCACACTATGTATGTGTGACCACTCTCAGTCCCTTCCTCACACTATGTATGTGTGACTAGAGATGTGCACTTGAAATTTTTCGGGTTTTGGTTTTGGGTTCGGTTCCGCGGCCGTGTTTTGGGTTCGACCGGGTTTTGGCAAAACCTCACCGAATTTTTTTTGTCGGATTCGGGTGTGTTTTGGATTCGGGTGTTTTTTTCAAAAAACACTAAAAAACAGCTTAAATCATAGAATTTGGGGGTCATTTTGATCCCAAAGTATTATTAACCTCAAAAACCATAATTTCCACTCATTTTCAGTCTATTCTGAATACCTCACACCTCACAATATTATTTTTAGTCCTAAAATTTGCACCGAGGTCGCTGGATGACTAAGCTAAGCGACCCTAGTGGCCGACACAAACACCTGGCCCATCTAGGAGTGGCACTGCAGTGTCACGCAGGATGGCCCTTCCAAAAAACACTCCCCAAACAGCACATGACGCAAAGAAGAAAAAAAGAGGCGCAATGAGGTAGCTGTGTGAGTAAGCTAAGCGACCCTAGTGGCCGACACAAACACCTGGCCCATCTAGGAGTGGCACTGCAGTGTCACGCAGGATGGCCCTTCCAAAAAACACTCCCCAAACAGCACATGACGCAAAGAAGAAAAAAAGAGGCGCAATGAGGTAGCTGTGTGAGTAAGCTAAGCGACCCTAGTGGCCGACACAAACACCTGGCCCATCTAGGAGTGGCACTGCAGTGTCACGCAGGATGGCCCTTCCAAAAAACACTCCCCAAACAGCACATGACGCAAAGAAGAAAAAAAGAGGCGCAATGAGGTAGCTGTGTGAGTAAGCTAAGCGACCCTAGTGGCCGACACAAACACCTGGCCCATCTAGGAGTGGCACTGCAGTGTCACGCAGGATGGCCCTTCCAAAAAACACTCCCCAAACAGCACATGACGCAAAGAAGAAAAAAAGAGGCGCAATGAGGTAGCTGTGTGAGTAAGCTAAGCGACCCTAGTGGCCGACACAAACACCTGGCCCATCTAGGAGTGGCACTGCAGTGTCACGCAGGATGGCCCTTCCAAAAAACACTCCCCAAACAGCACATGACGCAAAGAAGAAAAAAAGAGGCGCAATGAGGTAGCTGTGTGAGTAAGCTAAGCGACCCTAGTGGCCGACACAAACACCTGGCCCATCTAGGAGTGGCACTGCAGTGTCACGCAGGATGGCCCTTCCAAAAAACACTCCCCAAACAGCACATGACGCAAATAAAAATGAAAGAAAAAAGAGGTGCAAGATGGAATTGTCCTTGGGCCCTCCCACCCACCCTTATGTTGTATAAACAGGACATGCACACTTTAACCAACCCATCATTTCAGTGACAGGGTCTGCCACACGACTGTGACTGAAATGACGGGTTGGTTTGGACCCCCACCGAAAAAGAAGCAATTAATCTCTCCTTGCACAAACTGGCTCTACAGAGGCAAGATGTCCACCTCATCATCATCCTCCGATATATCACCGTGTACATCCCGCTCCTCACAGATTATCAATTCGTCCCCACTGGAATCCACTATCTCAGCTCCCTGTGTACTTTGTGGAGGCAATTGCTGCTGGTCAATGTCTCCACGGAGGAATTGATTATAATTCATTTTAATGAACATCATCTTCTCCACATTTTCTGGAAGTAACCTCGTACGCCGATTGCTGACAAGGTGAGCGGCGGCACTAAACACTCTTTCGGAGTACACACTTGTGGGAGGGCAACTTAGGTAGAATAAAGCCAGTTTGTGCAAGGGCCTCCAAATTGCCTCTTTTTCCTGCCAGTATAAGTACGGACTGTCTGACGTGCCTACTTGGATGTGGTCACTCATATAATCCTCCACCATTCTTTCAATGGTGACAGAATCATATGCAGTGACAGTAGACGACATGTCCGTAATCGTTGTCAGGTCCTTCAGTCCGGACCAGATGTCAGCATCAGCAGTCGCTCCAGACTGCCCTGCATCACCGCCAGCGGGTGGGCTCGGAATTCTGAGCCTTTTCCTCGCACCCCCAGTTGCGGGAGAATGTGAAGGAGGAGATGTTGACAGGTCGCGTTCCGCTTGACTTGACAATTTTGTCACCAGCAGGTCTTTGAACCCCAGCAGACTTGTGTCTGCCGGAAAGAGAGATCCAAGGTAGGTTTTAAATCTAGGATCGAGCACGGTGGCCAAAATGTAGTGCTCTGATTTCAACAGATTGACCACCCGTGAATCCTTGTTAAGCGAATTAAGGGCTCCATCCGCAAGTCCCACATGCCTAGCGGAATCGCTCCCTTTTAGCTCCTCCTTCAATGCCTCCAGCTTCTTCTGCAAAAGCCTGATGAGGGGAATGACCTGACTCAGGCTGGTAGTGTCTGAACTGACTTCACGTGTGGCAAGTTCAAAAGGTTGCAGAACCTTGCACAACGTTGAAATCATTCTCCACTGCGCTTGAGACAGGTACATTCCACCTCCTATATCGTGCTCAATTGTATAGGCTTGAATGGCCTTTTGCTGCTCCTCCAACCTCTGAAGCATATATAGGGTTGAATTCCACCTCGTTACCACTTCTTGCTTCAGATGATGGCAGGGCAGGTTCAGGCGTTTTTGGTGGTGCTCCAGTCTTCTGTACGTGGTGCCTGTACGCCGAAAGTGTCCCGCAATTCTTCTGGCCACCGACAGCATCTCTTGCACGCCCCTGTCGTTTTTTTTTAAATTCTGCACCACCAAATTCAAGGTATGTGCAAAACATGGGACGTGCTGGAATTTGCCCATATTTAATGCACACACAATATTGCTGGCGTTGTCCGATGCCACAAATCCACAGGAGAGTCCAATTGGGGTAAGCCATTCCGCGATGATCTTCCTCAGTTGCCGTAAGAGGTTTTCAGCTGTGTGCGTATTCTGGAAAGCGGTGATACAAAGCGTAGCCTGCCTAGGAAAGAGTTGGCGTTTGCGAGATGCTGCTACTGGTGCCGCCGCTGCTGTTCTTGCGGCGGGAGTCCATACATCTACCCAGTGGGCTGTCACAGTCATATAGTCCTGACCCTGCCCTGCTCCACTTGTCCACATGTCCGTGGTTAAGTGGACATTGGGTACAACTGCATTTTTTAGGACACTGGTGAGTCTTTTTCTGACGTCCATGTACATTCTCTGTATCGCCTGCCTAGAGAAGTGGAACCTAGATGGTATTTGGTAACGGGGGCACACTACCTCAAGAAATTGTCTAGTTCCCTGTGAACTAACGGCGGATACCGGACGCACGTCTAACACCAACATAGTTGTCAAGGCCTCAGTTATCCGCTTTGCAACAGGATGACTGCTGTGATATTTCATCTTCCTCGCAAAGGACTGTTGGACAGTCAATTGCTTGGTGGAAGTAGTAAAAGTGGGCTTACGACTTCCCCTCTGGGATGACCATCGACTCCCAGCAGCAACAACAGCAGCGCCAGCAGCAGTAGGCGTTACACGCAAGGATGCATCGGAGGAATCCCAGGCAGGAGAGGATTCGTCAGAATTGCCAGTGACATGGCCTGCAGGACTATTGGCATTCCTGGGGAAGGAGGAAATTGACACTGAGGGAGTTGGTGGGGTGGTTTGCGTGAGCTTGGTTACAAGAGGAAGGGATTTACTGGTCAGTGGACTGCTTCCGCTGTCGCCCAAAGTTTTTGAACTTGTCACTGACTTATTATGAATGCGCTGCAGGTGACGTATAAGGGAGGATGTTCCGAGGTGGTTAACGTCCTTACCCCTACTTATTACAGCTTGACAAAGGCAACACACGGCTTGACAAATGTTGTCCGCATTTCTGTTGAAATACTTCCACACCGAAGAGCTGATTTTTTTGGTATTTTCACCAGGCATGTCAACGGCCCTATTCCTCCCACGGACAACAGGTGTCTCCCCGGGTGCCTGACTTAAACAAACCACCTCACCATCAGAATCCTCCTTGTCAATTTCCTCCCCAGCGCCAGCAACACCCATATCCTCCTCATCCTGGTGTACTTCAACACTGACATCTTCAATCTGACTATCAGGAACTGGACTGCGGGTGCTCCTTCCAGCACTTGCAGGGGGCGTGCAAATGGTGGAAGGCGCATGCTCTTCACGTCCAGTGTTGGGAAGGTCAGGCATCGCAACCGACACAATTGGACTCTCCTTGTGGATTTGGGATTTCGAAGAACGCACAGTTCTTTGCGGTGCTTTTGCCAGCTTGAGTCTTTTCATTTTTCTAGCGAGAGGCTGAGTGCTTCCATCCTCATGTGAAGCTGAACCACTAGCCATGAACATAGGCCAGGGCCTCAGCCGTTCCTTGCCACTCCGTGTGGTAAATGGCATATTGGCAAGTTTACGCTTCTCCTCCGACAATTTTATTTTAGATTTTGGAGTCCTTTTTTTACTGATATTTGGTGTTTTGGATTTTACATGCTCTGTACTATGACATTGGGCATCGGCCTTGGCAGACGACGTTGCTGGCATTTCATCGTCTCGGCCATGACTAGTGGCAGCAGCTTCAGCACGAGGTGGAAGTGGATCTTGATCTTTCCCTAATTTTGGAACCTCAACATTTTTGTTCTCCATATTTTAATAGGCACAACTAAAAGGCACCTCAGGTAAACAATGGAGATGGATGGATACTAGTATACTTATGGATGGATGAGCGACTGCCGACACAGAGGTAGCTACAGCCGTGGACTACCGTACTGTGTCTGCTGCTAATATAGACTGGATGATAATGAGATGAAATTAATATATATATATATATAATATCACTAGTACTGCAGCCGGACAGGTATATATATTTATTATGTAATGACTGATGACGGACCTGCTGGACACTGTCAGCTCAGCAGCACCACAGACTGCTACAGTAAGCTACTATAGTAGTATGTATCAAGAAGAAAGAAAAAAAAAAAACAACGGGTAGGTGGTATACAATTATGGATGGACCAGCGACTGCCGACACAGAGGTAGCTACAGCCGTGGACTACCATACTGTGTCTGCTGCTAATATAGACTGGATGATAATGAGATGAAATTAATATATATATATATATAATATCACTAGTACTGCAGCCGGACAGGTATATATATTTATTATGTAATGACTGATGACGGACCTGCTGGACACTGTCAGCTCAGCAGCACCGCAGACTGCTACAGTAAGCTACTATAGTAGTATGTATCAAGAAGAAAGAAAAAAAAAAAAACACCACAGGTAGGTGGTATACAATTATGGATGGACCAGCGACTGCCGACACAGAGGTAGCTACAGCCGTGGACTACCGTACTGTGTCTGCTGCTAATATAGACTGGATGATAATGAGATGAAATTAATATATATATATAATATCACTAGTACTGCAGCCGGACAGGTATATATATTTATTATGTAATGACTGATGACGGACCTGCTGGACACTGTCAGCTCAGCAGCACCGCAGACTGCTACAGTAAGCTACTATAGTAGTATGTATCAAGAAGAAAGAAAAAAAAAACCACGGGTAGGTGGTATACAATTATGGATGGATGAGCGACTGCCGACACAGAGGTAGCTACAGCCGTGGACTACCGTACTGTGTCTGCTGCTAATATAGACTGGATGATAATGAGATGAAATTAATATATATATATATATATATATATATATAATATCACTAGTACTGCAGCCGGACAGGTATATATATTTATTATGTAATGACTGATGACGGACATGCTGGACACTGTCAGCTCAGCAGCACCGCAGACTGCTACAGTAAGCTACTATAGTAGTATGTATCAAGAAGAAAGAAAAAAAAAAAAACACGGGTAGGTGGTATACAATTATGGATGGACCAGCGACTGCCGACACAGAGGTAGCTACAGCCGTGGACTACCGTACTGTGTCTGCTGCTAATATAGACTGGATGATAATGAGATGAAATTAATATATATATATATATATATATAATATCACTAGTACTGCAGCCGGACAGGTATATATATTTATTATGTAATGACTGATGACGGACCTGCTGGACACTGTCAGCTCAGCAGCACCGCAGACTGCTACAGTAAGCTACTATAGTAGTATGTATCAAGAAGAAAGAAAAAAAAAAAAACACGGGTAGGTGGTATACAATTATGGATGGACCAGCGACTGCCGACACAGAGGTAGCTACAGCCGTGGACTACCGTACTGTGTCTGCTGCTAATATAGACTGGATGATAATGAGATGAAATTAATATATATATAATATCACTAGTACTGCAGCCGGACAGGTATATATATTTATTATGTAATGACTGATGACGGACCTGCTGGACACTGTCAGCTCAGCAGCACCGCAGACTGCTACAGTAAGCTACTATAGTAGTATGTATCAAGAAGAAAGAAAAAAAAAAAACAGGTAGGTGGTATACAATTATATATATATTATATACAATGATATATATATATATATATATATATATATATATATATATTAAACTGGTGGTGATTAATTAAACTGGTGGTCAGGTCACTGGTCACACTATCAGCAACTTGCAAGTAGTACTCCTAAGCAGACAATCACAATATATACTGGTGGTCAGTGTGGTCACAATGGCAGTGTGGCACTCTGGCAGCAAAAGTGTGCACTGTACGTTAAAATATGTACTCCTGCTCTCAGACTCTAACTGCTCCCCACTGTCTCCCCCACAAGTCAGATATACAGTCACACTATCACTTCAGCAAGTAGTAGTACTCCTCCTAATGCTCCCCAAAATTACTAAAGTAAATACTGTGTCTCTCTCTACTCTAGTCTCACTCTCTTCTCTATAAACGGAGAGGACGCCAGCCACGTCCTCTCCCTATCAATCTCAATGCACGTGTGAAAATGGCGGCGACGCGCGGCTCCTTATATAGAATCCGAGTCTCGCGATAGAATCCGAGCCTCGCGAGAATCCGACAGCGGGATGATGACGTTCGGGCGCGCTCTGGTTAACCGAGCAAGGCGGGAAGATCCGAGTCGCTCGGACCCGTGTAAAAAAACCTGAAGTTCGGGCGGGTTCGGATTCCGAGGAACCGAACCCGCTCATCTCTATGTGTGACCACACTCAGCCCCTTCCTCACACTATGTATGTGTGACCACATTCGCCCCTTCCTCACACTATGTATGTGTGACCACTCTCAGCCCCTTCCACCTGTACTGAGACCCTGGTAAATCCCTCATGTCATTTACATTTTGCAGCCCTGAACCTCGCATTTCGCCATCTCTGCGTTGTTGTCCTCTACACTTTATATGTATAATAATATTTGCTGTGTTATTAATTGGACGTCACCACAACAAGTGGCCTCCATTTTAGTCATCTGAATTCTAAGGCTTGGCCACCGGCGTGAGTGTAATACTTGGAGACAGAGCTGGAATAAAGTCTATTTAGTACATAACAGTAATGACGCTAAGTGGCGTTTCCTGGGCTCTCCCGGCCACACCCAGATGACGGCGTTTACAGTTATGTCCATTGTCATCATCTGTGACTGGGATGAATCAGCCAATAGCGGGGCTGCCAATACTGGTCTCCTGCGTCCCAGCCGGGATGGAGCGTAATGTGATATATGGTGTATGAATTTCTGCCTGATATATGGTGGAAACGCTGGCAGCCGGTGATTGGCTCACCCACCTGCAGCAGCACCTGTCCCTAATCTCCAGGGTCCGCCCCGGACATGTCCCTAGAAGTACCACGTTAGATGCAGGTCTTACTATTTAGTATTATGAAGTAGGCTTCAGAAATTAACGTTTATTTGCCATATCATTTTTTATTAACCGATACCCCCAAAATGTAAACTGAAAAATAAATAAAAATCTGATTGTTGGACAGGACCCTCCACGGCGACCTGCGGCCTTACACACCTGTATAGCCGTAATGGTAACCACTGGCCTATCTGCTTATTTTTTAGCATTTAAGTGAAGTTGCATTTATTCTATAAGACATCCATATACAATGATGAGCTACTGCAATGGAGACTTGGAACATGGGGAGTCCCAGAGAGACCAGCCTAGGGCACTAGTAACTGTACATTCAGCCCTGGGGACTTGTGCCCCCAAGCTGCCCTGTACCGTAAGCAGAAGCCTCATCTGCCTGCTCTTAATGATGAGTCTGGATCCTGTTCTCTCAACGCTGAAAACATGAAAGAACAAGGAAAAGGGAAAACAGCGCTGGAAAGAAGAGTTTTCTGAAGAGCGCTGGTCCCTCTCTCTTCTCCACAGACGTGGGGTGGAATACAGCAGGGAGAGACTTTATATGTATATCTGACATACAGTAAATAGGATATTCGGGTTAAAAGATAAATAGATAGATAGATAGATAGATAGATAGATAGATAGATAGATAGATAGATAGATAGATGGATGTGTTATATATATATATATATATGTACACACACACACACACACACACACACACACACACACACACACACACACACGCATACACAGAATTTGATGTCA
This sequence comes from Pseudophryne corroboree, assembly GCF_028390025.1. Taxonomy (NCBI): domain Eukaryota; kingdom Metazoa; phylum Chordata; class Amphibia; order Anura; family Myobatrachidae; genus Pseudophryne; species Pseudophryne corroboree. The sequence goes on from NC_086451.1 coordinate 480,328,599, forward strand.
GGTAAGTACCATGTGGCCCATCTAAAGGGACAAAGCACCAACCAAACAGCTCCCAACTGTCACATCCTAAACACAACCTGTAACATGGCAGCCAGGAGCTGATTGGCCGGCACCCCACCTCTACCCACCTTATCTCTCTCCAAACTTCAATAAATATACCCCATATCCCCTCATTCTATGTAATGTCTGGAATGACGCCCTGTGGACCCGGCGTTATTATAACACAGGTGGGCGCTAAGTCTGGGTGACACAATAAAACATATAGTGTGACATTGGCTACAGGTGTCCCTGCTGGTCTGAATGTAGATATTAGTATTAGGTGATGAAGCCATTGGTTAAAGCTATTTCACATAAACCTGTTATAACCAGATCCTTACTCATGGCAGCCATGTGTGATGTCACTGATGTTGAGTGCCATTATGACATCACAGTGATGTCACAGGCCTCACAGCCTACATACTGGGGGGCCGGCCAGCTGTGGCCTCATACTGCTACTAGCGACCTGCTATACAGTACTTTTACTCTGAGAGAGTGATTCTGACTGACCCGGCGACGTTACCCTTGGCTACGACAGATTGTACTGACTACGCCTTGGATTTGCCGAATCGGTAACAATGATACATCTACTAGATCTTATTTTTGCACCGGTTATTAGTAACTGTGTGCCAGAGATCATCCGCTATATGGAATCTGAGAAGCTGATGATTATAATGGATGAAACACAAGGGCTGCTTAGTAACAGCGCAGCAGTCACGAGTGCGGACATGATTATTGCGCTCTACGCCCATGTACTAGAGGTGAGGAAGGACGCTGCCGCCTTACTCACAGAGAACATCCCGCCTCTAGTGGTGAGAGCCATGATACAGGCAGAACAGGCAGGGAGGGACTGGCAGGCAGCTAGCAAAGTGCTAGTACTATTGTCCCAGCACTACAGGGACTATACCGTCTGTGAGATCCAAACGTCCATGACATCAGATGGCTGCCCCCCACTGTCACTGCAGCACACGCTGTCGTGTATAATGTCACCTTCCCCCAGCGTGCCTATTACTTCCATAACACCGGATGGGCTGTACAGCGCAGAAGTGACAGTGGAAAGCTGTGTGAGCAAGATCATAGCGATGGGAGGCGGCGAGGACATGATGAAGATGCTACGCCCTGTATTTAAGTCTGCCAATGTCCCTAATAAACTCTGCAGCCTCACAGTCGCAGCAGAGCTCCTCAAGTACGCCACCTGCCTGTCTGGAGGAGTATACAGCGTCATCATTAACACCATACTAACGGCGCTGTACGACTGTGACGAAGACGTACTCCTAATGGCCATACAGTGCGTGGTGAATGGTGTAGGATCATCACCAAAGGAGGCCAGGAAACTGGCCAGCACCATCATCGAGGCTCTCCTGCGCACACTGAAAGGTGCGACCGTGGAGATTCTGTCCGCAGTGATGCTGGCCCTAATGGCCGTGGTGCGGATAGATGATAAGAAAAGCTGCCATGGAAATGACAGAATACTGTTCCGTGTGCTGAGATACATAAACCATCCCAGCGAAGATGTACAACTGAGCGCTCTGCAGCTACTTAGTCAGCTGATAAAGAGGTACCGGCGCTACCCATGTAGTGATATAGGCACCATAATAAGGGAACAGCTTGTAGCGATTCTTACCAAGATGCAGAGCATGAATGCAGAACTGTCATCGGCTGCAGCGGCCTGTCTGAAGACCTGCTTACCCCACCTGGGGTGTAGCACCAGACATCTGGAGGGCAGCTACTGGGGGGATCTCCAGTATGAAGAGTCCCTCTACAGGAACCTTGCAAGGAACCATCTGCTGAAGAAGCTGCTACTGAAGGCATTAAAGAACCTGCCCATATGCATGGAGACAGAAGACCTGGTGAGACTCATAAGCGTCATCAATGAGTTTATTCCACATGATCTCATGTCATTGAGAGATCTAAACAACATGGCCAAAGACCTGGAAAAGGCAATGAGACACCCAAGCACTGACATACACCAAGGTGCAAGGAGAGTGGTCCAGTGTCTTTCTGAGAAGTGGACGATCCTGGCAACAGCCTGGGGGAAGGAGGAAGCCCAATCACATGTCATCAGATGCACCACCAGAATCAGGGAACAACTGATATTAGCATGGTGGAAGGAGGGGGCCCAAGGTACTTCACAGGCCATCAGTGTGATCACCAGGCCGCGGAACGTGATGTCAGAGTAGCAGAAGGAGAGAGCTGTAATTATATCACAGGCAGCAGCAGGACCACCAGACCACGAGAACGTCTGGTGTGAGAGGTGGAAGCTGAAGCCGCACTACATCACAGGCCATAAGAGTCCACCAGACCACGAGAATGTCTGGTGTGAGAGGTGGAGGGAGGACGCCATAACCCAGCCTATGTAAATCTCATAGCCGGTCCCAAGCCCGGATAAATGGGGAGGGTGGTTTCCATAGAACTGTAACGCCCAGCTACAGTATGTAACCAATGGCAGGAGATCTCTCAGAAACCGCAGCACAACTAGCGCATACGGCAGCACCATGCTGCAGCTGGGTCCTTGGCGGAAAATGGACTAAGTACCAGCGTCTAAGCTGCTAAATGCAAAACAAATATATAAATATATATTACATGCCACACACAGGAAGGGATAGGATGCAGAGATGCTATATACTATAGATGTGATAGGATATATATAACTGAACGTGCTTAGGACTAGTGACATAATGCAATGAGTATAATATGTAGGGGGTGGAGTGTGCAAGATTAGGAGAAAATGTAGATAATATAAGAGCTTGTAGATTATCAGCACCATAAAACAGGGCGCCTGGACCACACGAACCAATCAGAAATGAGCATTTTACAGACTAACCAATCAGAAATGACCATTTTATACACTAACCAATCAGCAATGAGCATTTTACCTGTTCAATGCAGGAGACATAGGGGGTCATTCCGAGTTGATCGCTCGCTAGCTATTTTTAGCAGCCGTGCAAACGCTATGCCGCCGCCCACTGGGGAGTGTATTTTAGCTTAGCAGAAGTGCAAACGCATGTGCAGCCGAGCTCTGCAAAAACAGTTTGTGCAGTTTCAGAGTAGCTCTGAACCTACTACGAACAACGGCAGCTAGCGATCAACTTGGAATAACCCCCATAGGGGGTCATTCAGAGTTGATCGCGGCAGCAAATTAGTGTTAGATCTGGGTGGGTTATTTTGTTTCTGTGCAGGGTAAATACTGGCTGCTTTATTTTTACACTGCAATTTGGTTTTTAGTTTGAACACACCCCACCCAAATCTAACTCTCTCTGCACATGTTACATCTGCCCCCCCCCCCCTGCAGTGCACATTGTTTTGCCCAACTGCTAACAAATTTGCTGCTGCGATCAACTCTAAATTACCCCCATTGGGCCTAATTCAGACCTGATCACTAGCAAACGATTTTTCACTGCTGCGATCAGATAGTTGCCACCTACAGGTGTATTTTAGCTGTGCAAGTGTGCGATCGCATGTGTAGCAGAGCTGTACAAACAGATTTTGTGCAGTCTAAGCGCAGCCCAGGACTTACTCAGCCGCTGCGATCACATCAGCCTGTCCGGGACCAGAATTGATGTCAGGAACCCGCCCTGCAAACGCATGGACACGCCTGCGTTTTTAAAGACACTCCTTGAAAACAGTCAGTTGACACCCACAAACACCCTCTTCCTGTAAATCTCCTTGCGATCGCCTGTGCGAATGATCCGTCACACAAACCCATCGCTGAGTGGCGATCCGCTTTGTACCTGTGTGCCGAGCCTGCGCATTGCGGTGCATATGCATGCGCAGTTTGTGCCTGATCGCCCGCTGTGTGAAAACGCAGCCTAGCGATCAGGTCTGAATGACCCCCACGGAGATTTGAGGTGCGGTGACTGCTGCGTCCTGAGTAAAACTCAATGTTAGTAGAGCTGTGCGGTTCTGTTCTACAGATATCCGAACCAACACCCGGCCCGGATCTCTGGCGAAGATCCAAACCTAGTCCTTGTTCAGATCTTCCCGCAGTTTAGAATTCAGATTTTAAAACTGAATTTCTGCTTTTGGATTCGGTTTGGATTGCAATAATAACGTGACTTTAGCTGTTTTTATCAATTGAAGAAAAAATAAAAATCCGGATCCAAAACTAAAGCCAGATCTAGTCTGTGCACATCCTACAGGAGAAGAGATTATTCTGCTTATTAATAGTTTATTTTATCAAGAATAAACTATTTTTGATATTAAATAATGATTGTACATTAGCAGGACCAGCGACAGGGGGAGGACAAAGGGGACACTTGTGCTGTTCCCTGAGGTTCAGGGGGCCCCAAGGATCATGGACACAAATAACGGGGCCACAGTGACAATATTGCTTTTTATAGTGTCTGCTCCAATTGCTCAATGTAAGTAGGAAAACAAGTAACAGCCCCTAACCCCCCCCCCCCTCCTGTTACCCCATCGCTGTGTCCAGCCCCTGTGGTCCATGCTGTATTGGTATGGTGCGGTACGGTAAGTGCGGTATATACTTGCACGGTATATGTCGGTACGGTAAGTGCGGTATATACTTGCACGGTATATGTCGGTACGGTAAGTGCGGTATATACTTGCACGGTATATGTCGGTACGGTAAGTGCGGTATATACTTGCACGGTATATGTCGGTATGGTAAGTGCGGTACATACTTGCGCGGTATATGTCGGTATGGTAAGTGCGGTATATACTTGCACGGTATATGTCGGTACGGTAAGTGCGGTATATACTTGCACGGTATATGTCGGTACGGTAAGTGCAGTATATACTTGCACAGTATATGTCGGTACGGTAAGTGCAGTATATACTTGCACGGTATATGTCGTCATGGTAAGTGCGATATATACTTGCACGGTATATGTCGGTGCGGTAAGTGCGGTATATACTTGCACGGTATATGTGAGTATGGTAAGTGCGGTATATACTTGCACGGTATATGTCAGTATGGTAAGTGCGGTATTATTATTATTATGACATTTTATTTATAAGGCGCCACAAGTGTTTCGCAGCGCCGTACAAAGGACAGTACAGGCAGACAAAACATAGCATTACAGTAAATAAATAACAGAAATAGAGTACAGGTAACATAGAGCACCACAACTCTCATACATAATACAGCTAAGATGTAAGTATTGGTGGAGTGCTCATCGTACTACTAGAGGCTGGTGGCCATAGATGGAGATGAGCCTTTACTAGCAGGGTAAAGATGGTTGTTGAGTAGGGGAGAGCTGCGAGTGAAATGTGTTGAGACGAGGGCTTAGATAACAAGAGGAAAGAAGGCCCTGCTCTGAAGAGCTAACAATCTAGTGGGGAGGGGCGACAGACAGATGACAAGAGGTGCAGGCAAGCGGGAGCTAGCCTGATGGCAGTATGCAAGCAAAGCTGAGATGTTCATGGCATGAGGCAGGGGGGTGGAGGCGCGGCTTCAGGTATATGTCGGTACGGTAAGTGCGGTATATACTTGCACAGTATATGTCGGTACGGTAAGTGCGGTATATACTTGCACGGTATATGTCGGTACGGTAAGCGCTGTATATACTTGCACGGTATATGTCGGTACGGTAAGTGCGGTATATACTTACACGGTATATGTCAGTACGGTAAGTGTGGTATATACTTGCACGGTATATGTCAGTACGGTAAGTGTGGTATATACTTGCACGGTATATGTCGGTACGATAAGTGCGGTATATACTTGCATGGTATATGTAGGTACGGTAAGTGTGGTATATACTTGCATGGTATATGTCGGTACGGTAAGTGCGGTATATACTTGCATGGTATATGTCGGTACGGTAAGTGCGGTATATACTTACACGGTATATGTCAGTACGGTAAGTGTGGTATATACTTGCACGGTATATGTCGGTACGGTAAGTGTGGTATATACTTGCACGGTATATGTCGGTACTGTAAGTGCGGTATATACTTGCATGGTATATGTCGGTACGGTAAGTGCGGTATATACTTGCGCGGTATATGTCGGTACGGTAAGTGTGGTATATACTTGCACGGTATATGTCGGTACGGTAAGTGCGGTATATACTTGCACGGTATATGTCGGTGCGGTAAGTGCGGTATATACTTGCACGGTATATGTCAGTGCGGTAAGTGCGGTATATACTTGCATGGTATATGTCGGTACGGTAAGTGCGGTATATACTTGCGCGGTATATGTCAGTGCGGTAAGTGCAGTATATACTTGTGCGGTATATGTCGGTACGGTAAGTGTGGTATATACTTGCATGGTATATGTTGGTACGGTAAGTGCGGTATATACTTACACGGTATATGTCAGTACGGTAAGTGCTGTACATATTTGCACGGTATATGTCGGTGCAGTAAGTGTGGTATATACTTGCACTTCTTCGCTGTGCGAGAACTCCTCACCTAATTGAATTTAGGGGGTAATTCCCAGTTGATTGCTCGATAGCAGTTTTTAGCAGCCGTGCAAACGCTATGCCGCCTCCCACTGGGAGTGTATTTTAGCTTAGCAGAAGTGCGAACGAAAGGATCGCAGAGCGGCTACAAAGTTTTTTTGTGTAGTTTCAGAATAGCTCAATACCTACTCAGCGCTTGCGATCACTTCAGACTGTTCAGTTCCTGTTTTGACGTCACAAACCCGGCCAGCATTCGCCCAGCCACGCCTGCGTTTTTCCTGCCACACCTGTGTTTTTCCGAACACTCCCTGAAAACAGTCAGTTGACACCCAGAAACGCCCACTTCATGTCAATCACTCTGCGGCAACCTGTGTGAGTGAAATGCATCGCTAGACCCTGTGCACAACTGCATTTTTCGTTGTGGCCGTACGACTCGCGTGCGCATTGCGCCGCATATGCATGCACAGAACTGCCATTTTTTAGCCTGATCGCTGCGCTGCGAACAAATGCAGCTAGCGATCAACTCGGAATGACCCCTTAGCGCTATGAATAGAGGTTGTGTGATCCCTGTGCAGCCGTCACAGAAAGGGTTAATCTCTGCAGCTTGTCACTCACATTACATACCTCCCAACTGTCTCGATTTTCATGGGACTGCCCCGTAGTCCCACCCACAGTCCGCAGTGGGGAGAAAAGGGGCAGTTGGGAGGCTCCTGCACTCGCTGCTCTGCTTAGCCGAGCAGCGGTGAATATACGCTGTGTGCATACGCACAGCGTCTATTCAGTGGAGACAGAAGGAGAGGGGTCATGCCTGCAGCTCACAGAGCACTGGACATGACACCCCAGTGCCGAAAACGGGGGAGTTGCTCGCAATCACGGGCCCACCAACGAAGCCACGCCCTTTTTCCATAGCCCACGCTCCCTTTTCAGAAGGGCACGCGCAGATGTCCCTACTTGCCCGGCCATGAAGTTAGGAGGTATGACATTACAATGTTGCATTGTTCTGCAGAAGTGGAGCTGGGAGCTGTAATCCACAGACCAGCTGCAATGGCTAAGCTGGGTACACTAGACCAGTTAAACCCCCCTCTGTCAAGTTAAGGGGGTTGAGGGGGCCCCAGAGATGTCAGTGTAGTGGGCCCCAAGAGTTCTGTTGCTGGTCCTGACCCTAACCCAGACCCTAAACTACCCCTAGTGCCTTAACCCTAAAGGGCAGACTGATGACGAGGTGATGACTTCAAAATGTTGAAGCCGGCATAAACTGTTTTGTCATATGAGCTGCAGTGCAGCGCTGTACACATCATTCAAACCTGTTACACACACACACACACACACACACACACACACACACACATATACTATTTTTTTAAAGCCACTCTCTGCCATGGCAAGGGGGGTTGCGGGGGCCCCAGAGATATTGGTGTACCGGGCCCCAAGATTTCTGATGCCGGCTCTGCCGGCAGTCAGAATACAGATTGCAGCATCCTAATGCACAGAATCCTGACACCTGGCAGGTAAGTAGTCGGGTCTGGGACTGAGGGTCGACAGCACAAAGGTTGACACACCTTAGGTCGACGCCAATTGGTCGACACACCTTAGGTCGGCATGGACAAAAGGTCGACATGGACAAAAGGTCCACATGGACAAAAGGTCGACAGGAACAAGGTCGACATGGAAAAAGGTCGACATGAGTTTTTTATGTTTTTTTGGTGTCGTTTTCTTCGTAGAGTGACCGGGAACCGCTTCGCTTCGCTCGCCATGCTTCGGGCATGGTGCCTTCACTCCGCTGCCGCTTCGCTTGGCACACTTTACCGTTCCAATCGTAGTCCACGTGGATCGTTAAGTATGAAAAGGTTCAAAAAAAGAAAAAAATCGTGAAAAACTCATGTCGACCTGTTTCCATGTCGACCTTGTTCCTGTCGACCTTTTGTCCATGTCGACCTAAGGTGTGTCGACCAATTGGCGTTGACCTGAGGTGTGTCGACCTTTGTGCTGTCGACCTGGAGTCCGGATACCAAGTAGTCTAACCCTTACTGTTGTGCCTAGGGGCATCCTCATCCCTAAATCTGCCCCTGACCGGCACTCTAGATGTCTGTACTGCGCTCATAGATCTGTATATATACAGCAGATCCAGTAATAGTAGCTGTTACGTAGTGTTCCGTGTGTGTTTAGTTCTGTACACGGCAGGAAGGGGAGGCATTCAATTTACCGGTTGTCAAGATCCCGGCTGTCAGGAGACCGACGCCGCAATTCTGACTGCCGGCCAAAATCCCCTCTCAGGTGGTGGTCCCCCAAAGGTCGCCACCGGGCCCGAAGCGTGGCGAGGGCAGCGAGCCCACAAGGGGACATGCTGCGCTCGACGCCGGTATTCCGGCTGTCGGAAGATCATACAGATCCCACAGTAAGCATAGTTGCAGGGAAACTCTTTGTACCTATGCCAGCCTGGGTGACACAGCCGACAGTATATTAATGACATGGCTGCACTTCTGCTGTGACTGCTGCTGCCCGGTCCTCCCACCGCCCTTGCCGCAATGAAGAAGTCTCCGGCGTCTAGACATCCACATGACACAGTGATAAGGCCGCATATGCACGGCAGCACGGCCGTATCACAGACTGTTTTTTTGCAAACTGTGGGCCTACTGGGCTTCCGTAGCCCTGTAGGACACGGTAAGTGTGGCGTATGGATCATGTGACCGCGACTGCCACTGACAGTCACAGCAGCCGCGGCTGTATACTGATGAAACACTGGGCACTTCTTGCAGTCTTTGTGGAGGTGGCCCAGAAACTTGGGGACAAGGCAGACTGTGGGGGCACATGGCACCCTGCCTCCCGGCTCAGCCCGTCTCTGATCACAGTATACAGATGATTCACACACCATGGTGTTCAAGGTGGTGTACTGTACTTACCTACTCTCCTGGAATGGCTGGGAAGCTCCTGAATTACAGGAGATGCTCCCAGCCATCCAGAAGGGTATTCAAGCTTCCCGGCCTCTGGGCCACAGGTGAAGTAGGTAGTCCGGTTGACCGATGATGCAATTTGACCTGAATCGGATACAGCTACAGTTCTCCTCAGGTCCTCGCTGATAGTCAGGGAACCTTTCCAGTAAGTTGCCATGCACTTAGCAGGTCCCCTACCTGTGCCCAGTAGATCGGGGTAGAGACACATCATCACAGTTGTCTATTAGGACCTGAGTAGAGCTGTAGCACTGAGGCTCCATGCAACTGGCACACGACCCAAGACTTACAGTAGATATGGGCGTCACCCATCATTAGGTGCCAGGAAAACATTCTGTGTTAGGCGGCTCTGTGATTGGTCCCTCCCCTGTTCTCCAGCCAGAGGGAATTTTTGGGGCACCTGCCATCTTGATTGCTCTCTGGAACCAACATTTGAAGTAACTGCCTTGGATACCTGGTACAGTAACCCTTTCCTTCTTTCCTTGCCCTCCAAGAAGTTATGAAGGAGGCTAGAAAGGAGGCACCAGCGGTAGAGGGGAACAAACCTCAGTGAATGGATGGAACGGATGGAGTGCAGGGAGTAAGGGGTAAGATGGAGACGCATGAAAAGCCACCATGCAGGTGAGACACTGGAGGGTGCCACACAAGTGCGGAGATGTAGGAAGGACAGGACTGGCAACAGAGGAAGGGGCGAGGAGAACTATTGGGGGAGAAAGGGGTCCAAAATACTAGTATAATATATAATTAATGAATTATTAAAATAACATGGTAGAATATGATAATACATACAGTATAATACAATATTATATGACTCAGTGTAATATACTGCAATATAATATACTGCAATGTTATTCAATACGATAACAATGCATTATTTATAATATATTGTCTTATATATAAAACTCATTGGTCTGTTTTTCTCCAGTTGGACACCCCTGCACCGATTGGGATGACACCAATGCTAGGTGATCCAGTTGGATCCTGTCCAGGTTTTTGGAGGGTTGGGTCGCGGTCAGACCACACGGTGAAATGCACACGGCAGAACTTTGACCCGGGGAGCCTGTTCTGGCCCTTCCACTGGATAGATTTGGAGGCAAACTTCACAGAGTGGGAATATTGGATCCCAGGAGACATACTAGGGGGTTAGGGTCCTGGTTGGACCTCCCATTGGTGTACGCTGGGCAGAACTTTGACTCGGGAGGCTGTTCCGGGCCTTCCACTGGATGAATATGGATGAATACTGTAATGAACTGTAATAACGGACAGAAATGGAGGTGGTAAGGTAAAAAAAGCCTGGGAATAGCAACATTGATAACAGAAGGAAAACATTACACCCATCTCACAATGTAAAAGTGATAATAAAACTCAACAGAGAGGAAAGCCGGGGATCAGGGTTACTGGCGACACCTCAAAAACAAAAACGACACTGCACAGCCGCCTCATGGGTGTGTTGGAATAGCTACTAAGCAACTAATTATTTTAATTAGAGATGTGTTTTGTATTCGGACGCGTTTTGGCAAAACCTCCCTTACAAATTTTTGTCGGATTCGGGTGTGTTTTGGATTCAGGTGGTTTTTTTCAAAAACAGCTTAAATCATAGAATTTGGGGGTCATTTTGATCCCATAGTATTATTAACCTCAATAACCACAATGTCCACTCATTTCCAGTCTATTTTGAACACCTCACACCTCACAATATTATTTTTAGTCCTAAAATTTGCACCAAGGTCGCTGATTGACTAAGCTAAGCGACCCAAGAGGGCGGCACAAACACCTGGCCCATCTAGGAGTGGCACTGCAGTGTCAGACAGGATGGCACTTCAAAAAATAGTCCCCAAACAGCACATGATGCAAAGAAAAGAGAAAAAGAGGTGCACTGTGGTCGCTGGACGGCTAAGCTAAGCAACACAAACACCTCAATATCACAGGAATTATTCGTTCTAATCAATGGTATTATTGGTCAAAATCACTGGAAATGACAAAATCACTGGAATCATTTGGCAAGATCACTGTAATTAATAATTAATTATAAATCACTGATATTAATTGGTAAAATCTCGCTATTGCCTGCCTAGTGAAGTGGAATCTAGATGGGATTTTGTACCTGGGACACAATAACTTCATCAATTGTCTAAATCCCAATGCACTAATGGCGGAAAACGGGCGCACGTCTAACAGCGCACTGATTATACTGAGAACTGATTATACTGATCAATCACTGATTATACTGAGCACTGATTTTACTGAACACTGATGATACTACGGAGAACTGACACTGAGCAGCGAGAACAGCACTGGACTATTGTACTGTAGTATACTGGTCACCACAATGCAGCACTGACACTGAGCACTGTACTACTGTACTGTACAACTATATACTGTTGGTCACCAAAATGCTGCACTGTACTACTATATATACTGCTCACAACAATGCAGCACAGATATGGATACTTGAAGTGACACGGAGCTGCAAGATAAAGCAATGGCCTACTGTACTGTACAACTATACTGGTGGTCACCAGAATGCTGCACTGTACTACTATATATAATATATATATAGTATATACTGGTCACACAACAATGCAGCAGATATTGAGCACTGATGATCAGGATACTGTCTAGAACTGAGTCTGACACGGAGCTGCAAGATACAGCAATGGCCTACTGTACTGTACTACTATAATTACATACTGGTGGTCCCCACAATGCAGCACACTGAGCACAGATATTTGCAGCACAATGAGCACAAATATGGAGCTTTTCAGGCAGAGAACGTAGATATTTGCAGCACACTGAGCACAGATATTTGCAGCACACTGAGTACAGATTATTTGCAGCACACTGAGCACAGATCCTATCCGTTTGATAGATAGACAGTGTCTAGTTAGACAGTCAATAGATAGACACCATATGTCAGATGGACATTAGGTCGACAGGGTCAAAAGGTCGACAGGGTCAAAAGGTCGACATGGAAAAGGTCGACAGGTCAAAAATCGACAGGGTCAAAAGGTCGACATGGAAAATGTCGACAAGTCAAAAGGTCGACAGGGTCAAAAGGTCGACATGGTCAAAAGGGCGACATGGAAAAGGTCGACAGGTCGACAGGTCAAAAATCGACAGGGTCAAAAGGTCAACATGGAAAAGGTCGACAAGTCAAAAGGTCGACAGGTCAAAAGGTCGACATGGAAATGGTCGCCATAAAAAAGATAGACAAATGTTTTTTTTTAAATGTAACATGTTTTTGGATTATTTCATACTTTCTCTATCCATGTCGGCATAGAGTTGGTTATAAACCTTGTGGCGAGCGCAGCGAGCCACCGTGCCCGAAGCGTGGCGAGCGAAGCGAGCCCCGCGAGGGTATGCCTTTCTACAATTGGGGGTCCCAGATGACAAAACTATCCACACAAACCACAAAAATGCAAAAAACATGGTATCTACCTTTTTCATGTCGACCTTTTCCATGTCGAACGTTTGAGCATGTCGACCTTTTGACATGTCGACCTTTCCCATGTCGGCCTTTTGACCCTGTCGTCCTTTCGACCTGTCGACCTTTTGACCTGTCGACCTTTTGACCATGTCGACCTTTTGGCCCTGTCGACCTAATGTCCATCTAACATATGGTGTCTATCTATTGACTGTCTAACTAGACACTATCTATCTTTCATACCGGAACCAGCACAGATATGGAGCTTTTCAGGCAGAGAACGTAGCCACGTCCTCTCCCTTCAATCTTCAATGCACGAGTGAAAATGGTGGCGACGCGCGGCTCTTTATATAGAATACGAATCTCGCAAGAATCCGACAGCGGCATGATGACGTTCGGCCTCGATCGGGTTAACCGAGCAAGGTGGGAAGATTCGAGGCTGCCTCGGAACTGTGTAAAATAGGTGAAGTTCGGGGGGGGTTCGGATCTCGACGAACCGAACCCGCTCATCTCTATTTTTAATATGTGACAGTTTCATCCAACTCATTGATAACTTAGAGACTGGGAAATGTAACCCCCAGGCAACGCCGGGTACATCAGCTAGTAATACAATATAATGCAAAGGGATAAATAGGCTCATGTCACATAATACAATATAAAACAGCATGATATAATAATGTACAATAATACAATATAATACAATAATGCAGTATGGAGTAGTATAATGCAGCATAGTGCACTGTGATATAATACAGTATGCAGCAGCGTGATATAATAATGCAGTATGGAGCAGTGTAATGAAGCATAGCGCACTGTGATATAATACAATATACAGCAGCATGATATAATAACGCAGTATGGAGCAGTATAATGCAGGATAGCGCACTGTGATGTAATACAGTATACAGCAGCGTGATATAATAACGCAGTACGGAGCAGTGTAATGCAGCATAGCGCACTGTGATATAATACAGTATACAGCAGCGTGATATAATAACGCAGTACGGAGCAGTGTAATGCAGCATAGCGCACTGTGATATAATACAGTATACAGCAGCGTGATATAATAACGCAGTACGGAGCAGTGTAATGCAGCATAGCGCACTGTGATATAATACAGTATACAGCAGTGTGATATAATAACGCAGTATGGAGCAGTGTAATGCAGCATAGCGCACTGTGATATAATACAGTATACAGCAGCGTGATATAATAACGCAGTATGGAGCAGTATAATGCAGCATAGCGCACTGTGATATAATGCAGTATACAGCAGCGTGATATAATAACGCAGTATGGAGCAGTGTAATGCAGCATAGCGCACTGTGATATAATACAGTATACAGCAGCGTGATATAATAATGCAGTACGGAGCAGTGTAATGCAGCATAGCGCACTGTGATATAATACAGTATACAGCAGCGTGATATAATAACGCAGTACGGAGCAGTGTAATGCAGCATAGCGCACTGTGATATAATACAGTATACAGCAGCGTGATATAATAACGCAGTATGGAGCAGTGTAATGCAGCATAGCGCACTGTGATATAATACAGTATACAGCAGCGTTATATAATAATGCAGTATGGAGCAGTGTAATGCAGCATAGCGCACTGTGATATAATACAGTATACAGCAGCGTTATATAATAATGCAGTATGGAGCAGTGTAATGCAGCATAGCGCACTGTGATATAATACAGTATACAGCAGCGTTATATAATAACGCAGTACGGAGCAGTGTAATGCAGCATAGCGCACTGTGATATAATACAGTATACAGCAGCGTTATATAATAATGCAGTATGGAGCAGTGTAATGCAGCATAGCGCACTGTGATATAATACAGTATACAGCAGCGTGATATAATAATGCAGTATGGAGCAGTATAATGCAGCATAGCGCACTGTGATATAACACAGTATACAGCAGCGTGATATAATAATGCAGTATGGAGCAGTATAATGCAGCATAGCGCACTGTGATATAATGCAGTATACAGCAGCGTGATATAATAACGCAGTATGGAGCAGTGTAATGCAGCATAGCGCACTGTGATATAACACAGTATACAGCAGCGTGATATAATAATGCAGTATGGAGCAGTGTAATGCAGCATAGATCACTGTGATATAATACAGTATACAGCAGCGTGATATAATAACGCAGTACGGAGCAGTGTAATGCAGCATAGCGCACTGTGATATAATACAGTATACAGCAGCGTGATATAATAATGCAGTATGGAGCAGTATAATGCAGCATAGCGCACTGTGATATAATGCAGTATACAGCAGCGTGATATAATAACGCAGTATGGAGCAGTATAATGCAGCATAGCACACTGTGATATAATACAGTATACAGCAGCGTGATATAATAACGCAGTATGGAGCAGTGTAATGCAGCATAGCGCACTGTGATATAATACAGTATACAGCAGCGTGATATAATAACGCAGTATGGAGCAGTATAATGCAGCATAGCGCACTGTGATATAATACAGTATACAGCACTGTGATATAATACAGTATACAGCAGCATGATATAATAATGCAGTATGGAGCAGTGTAATGCAGCATAGCGCACTGTGATATAATACAGTATACAGCAGCGTGATATAATAATGCAGTATGGAGCAGTATAATGCAGCATAGCACACTGTGATATAATACAGTATACAGCAGCATGATATAATAATGCAGTATGGAGCAGTGTAATGCAGCATAGCGCACTGTGATATAATACAGTATACAGCAGCGTGATATAATAACGCAGTATGGAGCAGTATAATGCAGCATAGCGCACTGTGATATAATACAGTATACAGCACTGTGATATAATACAGTATACAGCAGCATGATATAATAATGCAGTATGGAGCAGTGTAATGCAGCATAGCGCACTGTGATATAATACAGTATACAGCAGCGTGATATAATAATGCAGTATGGAGCAGTATAATGCAGCATAGCGCACTGTGATATAATACAGTATACAGCAGCGTGATATAATAATGCAGTATGGAGCAGTATAATGCAGCATAGCGCATTGTTATATAATACAGTATACAGCAGCATGTATAATACAGTATATATAATAATGTACAATGATATAATGCACCATAGCACAGTGGTAGACAGTGTTGCATCATGTGACAGGTGGCTGCAGGTAGACATGAGCCAGGTGTCTCCCAGTCACACCCCTGTCTGAGCACTGGGAGGGGGCGGGGCCGCACACAAACATCCCGAGCTGCTTCTAGCCTCAGGGAAACATAAGCACAGAGTGTGGGCCAATCAGAGCTCTTCCTGCCCTCTCTGACGTCTCTCCCAGCTAATCAGCAGCAGCCTGGCAGTCAGTGTCCCGCCCCTCCTGCAGAGTGAGCGCTGGCTGGTGGGAAGTTACATTGTAGCAGTGTCAGGCTGGGAGCTCCAACATCCAGGTACCGGCTGTGATTCCTGCGCCCCTCTCACCCCAGCACACAGTCCCTGAGCCCCTCTAACCCCAGCACACAGTCCCTGTGCCCATCTAACCCCAGCACACAGTCCCTGTGCCCATCTAACCCCAGCACACAGTCCCTGTGCCCCTCTCACCCCAGCACACAGTCCCTGTGCCCCTCTCACCCCAGCACACAGTCCCTGTGCCCCTCTCACCCCAGCACACAGTCCCTGCGCCCCTCTAACCCCAGCACACAGTCCCTGTGCCCGTCTAACCCCAGCACACAGTCCCTGTGCCCCTCTCACCCCAGCACACAGTCCCTGCGCCCCTCTAACCCCAGCACACAGTCCCTGTGCCCCTCTCACCCCAGCACACAGTCCCTGTGCCCCTCTAACCCCAGCACACAGTCCCTGTGCCCGTCTAACCCCAGCACACAGTCCCTGCGCCCCTCTCACCCCAGCACACAGTCCCTGCGCCCCTCTAACCCCAGCACACAGTCCCTGTGCCCCTCTAACCCCAGCACACAGTCCCTGAGCCCCTCTCACCCCAACACACAGTCCCTGTGCCCATCTAACCCCAGCACACAGTCCCTGTGCCCCTCTAACCCCAGCACACAGTCCCTGTGCCCCTCTAACCCCAGCACACAGTCCCTGTGCCCCTCTAACCCCAGCACACAGTCCCTGTGCCCCTCTAACCCCAGCACACAGTCCCTGTGCCCCTCTAACCCCAGCACACAGTCCCTGTGCCCCTCTAACCCCAGCACACAGTCCCTGTGCCCATCTAACCCCAGCACACAGTCCCTGTGCCCCTCTAACCCCAGCACACAGTCCCTGAGCCCCTCTAACCCCTGAGCCCCTCTCATTCCTGAGCCCCTCTAACCCCAGCACACAGTCCCTAAACCCCTCTCATCCCTGCACCCCTCTAACCCCAGCACACAGTCCATGCGCCCCTCTAACCCCAGCACACAGTCCCTGAGCCCCTTAATCAACCCTCTCATCCCTGCACCCAACTAATCCCTGCACTTATTCCCTGAGTCCCTCTAATCAGCCCTCTGATCCCTGCACCCCTCTAATCCTTGCACCAAGTGCCTGAGTTCCCCTGCACATAGTCCCTGCACCCCTCTGATCAGCTTTTTAATCTCTGCACCCCTCTGATCCCTGCACCCTCTGATCCCTGCATTTAGTCCCCGTTCCCTGCAGCTAGTCCCTGCACCCCTCTGATCCCTGCAGCTAGTCCCTGCACCCCTCTGATCCCTGCAGCTAGTCCCTGCACCCCTCTGATCCCTGCACCCCTCTGATCCCTGCACCTAGTCCCTGCACCCCTCTGATCCCTGCACCTAGTCCCTGCACCCCTCTGATCCCTGCACCCCTCTAATCCTTGCACCAAGTGCCTGAGTTCCCCTGCACATAGTCCCTGCACCCCTCTGATCAGCTTTCTAATCTCTGCACCCCTCTGATCCCTGCACCCTCTGATCCCTGCATTTAGTCCCCGTTCCCTGCAGCTAGTCCCTGCACCCCTCTGATCCCTGCAGCTAGTCCCTGCACCCCTCTGATCCCTGCAGCTAGTCCCTGCACCCCTCTGATCCCTGCACCTAGCCCCTGCACCCCTCTGATCCCTGCACCTAGCCCCTGTACCCCTCTGATCCCTGCACCTAGTCCCTGCACCCCTCTGATCCCTGCACCTAGTCCCTGCACCCCTCTGATCCCTGCACCCCTCTGATCCCTGCACCTAGTCCCTGCACCCCTCTGATCCCTGCACCTAGTCCCTGCACCCCTCTGATCCCTGCACCTAGTCTCTGCACCCCTCTGATCCCTGCACCTAGTCCCTGCACCCCTCTGATCCCTGCACCTAGTCCCTGCACCCCTCTACCTAGTCCCTGCACCCCTCTGATCCCTGCACCTAGTCTCTGCACCACTCTGATCCCTGCATTTAGTCTCTGCACCACTCTGATCCCTGCATTTAGTCTCTGCACCACTCTGATCCCTGCATTTAGTCTCTGCACCACTCTGATCCCTGCATTTAGTCTCTGCACCCCTCTAATTTGCTTTCTAATCCTTGCACCCCTTTGATCAACCTTCTAATTCCTGCACCTCTCTGTTCCCTAAACTCCTCTAATTGCCCTTCTAGTCTCTACCCCCTAATGCTGGTGCGTAGTCCCTGACACCTGCGCATAGTCCCTGCACCCCCCTAGTAGCTGCCCCTAGTCCCTGCACCCCCCTAGTAGCTGCCCCTAGTCCCTGCACCCCCCTAGTAGCTGCCCCTAGTCCCTGCACCCCCCTAGTAGCTGCCCCTAGTCCCTGCACCCCCCTAGTAGCTGCCCCTAGTCCCTGCACCCCCCTAGTAGCTGCCCCTAGTCCCTGCACCCCCCTAGTACCTGCCCCTAGTCCCTGCGCCCCCCTAGTAGCTGCCCCTAGTCCCTGCGCCCCCCTAGTACCTGCCCCTAGTCCCTGCACCCCCCTAGTAGCTGCCCCTAGTCCCTGCACCCCCCTAGTAGCTGCCCCTAGTCCCTGCACCCCCCTAGTAGCTGCCCCTAGTCCCTGCACCCCCCTAGTACCTGCCCCTAGTCCCTGCGCCCCCCTAGTAGCTGCCCCTAGTCCCTGCACCCCCCTAGTACCTGCCCCTAGTCCCTGCACCCCCCTAGTACCTGCCCCTAGTCCCTGCACCCCTCTCTTCTAAATGTAGTTAAATAGATAAAGATAAGTGTATAAGTTTTTAGGGGAAGCACAGAGATCGCTGAGGCTTCCTGTAATGTGATATACGGCTCTGTGTTACACACTCCCTGCTGCTGAGACTCCTCTGTCCCTGTACTCTGTCTGTCTGTCTGTCTCCTATCTGTCTGTCTGTCCTGCTGCATGAGTATACAGTGACCTCTGATATATGTAACTGTATTAATAGGAAATAGTGATCCTTATTACATTATCCTATACATCACTACACAGTACCTGAGTTCTGCTTTTTATATGGTAGCGTGCAGCATAGCTTCATTGTAAAGCTTCCTCTGCCAGTCTATTCTAATACATTATTATTCTGTATATTTTATAATCTTTCACTCCTTAGTTGTACACCAGATTTAGCAACCAGGAGGTCCACAGCATGCTGGGATATGTAGTTCTTCAAGACCTGTAGCTCTGACACCTCTGCGGACGCTAGTGTCACATAAATATGTACATTTGAGTAATAGTTTTTGGGTGGGACTCCTGATTTCTGCTTATTAATCTCTCAGCGGTGTATATATAATATTATCATTATTTTCCTTATCAGAAAACTTTTATATATAAGGTGCCACACGGTGTCCGCATTTGGGCAGAGGGCAAGTGGCCTGCACCCTGTTGGCACTGATCCCTGACGTGTAGTCTCAGAAGGATATATACTTGACACTCTGTATACCCGTATTACACACGGTGATTGGCCAGAGCGCAGCCTTGGGAGTTTTACCTCTCCGTCTGACTGCGGATTCTCACAACCAGTTTATTTTGCCTGTGGTGGGAGCAGGTTCCGTGACTTGCACAAGCTCCCTGGGAGCTGTTAGTCGCTGCAGCCAGGTCTCCCCGGTTTAGTGCTCCTGCCAGCACCTTGTGGACGGTGGTTGTCCCGGGCAATCTGTCCTCCAGCAACGTAGCCAAGGGCCTGGACTGTTCCAGATCAGGTGTATAACTAAAGCGGTTTCTCTACTTCCCAGGCTCGGAAGGCAGTTTGTGTGAGAGCGCGGATCTCACCTGTCGTTGCTGAGAGATGTCCACCTCTAGTTACTGGGTGTCCGAGAATGGGAGCGCCTCGGACAAGGACAACGTCTTCTACGAACGGGTGAGGACCTACAGCCCTATCACCAAAGGGGTCCAGTTCCTGGATAGTCCTCTGCCACAGTCTCCTGCGTCCCCTGGTCCTGGATATCAGACTTTGTCCTGGGCTCCTGAGCAGCAAGTCCAACATATGCAGCAGGTCCACCAAGTGCAGCAAGTCCAGGTGAGAGGACCGTTGGTGGAGCCGCCATTTATGCAGTAATTATAATTACTCTGCAGTAGCCTGGTGGGGGGGTCAGGGGTATCGTCATTAGGGCTCTGGTGATCCAGAAATGGCACCAGCTTCATTGCATGGCTGTGCATGCTGGTTCTTGTAGTTCCACACCAGCTAAAGGGCCACAGGGTAGGTAAGGAGGCCCTGCAGGGGTGTGGCTGTAATGAGGCAGAATGTCTCGGCCAACAAGTTTTGGGTGACTAAAAGATGAAAGTATTCTGTAATTATGTTATTCGCCTTCGTGTCGGTGGCTGTGACGATTCCTAACGCTGCAGTGCTCGGTCTGACGCTGCACACGGCTCCTGTATGAGTGTTAATGGTGGCCGGCGTCAGCAATAAGGGGGGCGTTCATTGCAGCGAGCATTCATTAATTGCAGCCAAAATCATTACACCTGGAAGATGACATAATGATAGATAAATGCTGCATAATCCGGTAATCCTGGCCTGTTTATTGGGTAATTCCCAGTGTTGTCTGCAGGTCAGGATGACCGTCCACTGTAATTGTACATATAATAACCTGCAGGATTCCCATGGAATAGACAAAGCTGTGTGTTTCCTTGTACATTGTATGTAATGCCACTTGTGTAAGATGTGTCGGGTTTAGCTCTGTGTGTGGGGAGAGTTCCCTAGTACCTGGATCTGACACTGCCGTATATCTGTCACTTATATAATGTGTACGTGTTACTTCTGCGCAGGGTGTCATATTTAGGGAGAGGCGATGTTTCTCTGTGTTGTAGAATTCCTGTTCTCTTGCATATTTAACGCTCGCACGCCCCCTGTGATCATGTAACCGTTTCAAGACCAAAGGGCCCCACCTTACATCCCCCCCCTCTCTGCACTCCCTGTACTCTGCTTTTCTCACACGTGTGTGTGTGTGTGTGTGTGTGTGTGTGTGTGTGTGTGTGTGTGTGCAAGATATAAGCGTGATTCACCAAACTGTTCTTATATCTCCAGGGATATTTGTGTATATCAGAGAGAATGTGATAAATATCTAATAATGCACATTTTCCTGTTGGTGCAGCCTCTGCCGCTGTTGTGCACCGGGACGCAGTTGCAATATGTGCTCATTTAAAAATATTTGCAAAGCTGCATTTGTGTTAAGATCCATGCATGCTGTCATCAGTAGTGTGTGTATGTATATATTCTACAGAACATTCACCCAGCAGAGTTGTAGCTACTGTACAAGGTGTCATTTAAGCTGTTCATATATATAGGTGGGATTTATGAAAGCTTGGAGAGAGAAAGTACCAACCAATCAGCTCCTAACTGTGTAGAGTTTGTATGTTCTCCTAGTGCTTGCGTGGGTTTCCACTGATTGCTCCGGTTTCCTCCACAGAGTGTGAGTGTGAGTGTATGTGTGTGTATGGGCAGGCTAGATGGGCCAAGTGCTTCTCATCTGCCGTCACATTCTGTGTTTCTATGTAAATAGCATTTTTCAAACACAGCCTGTAACACGACAGGAGCTGATTGGTTGGTACTTAGGGATCTATTTACTAAGCCTTGGAGAGAGATAAAGTGGGTGGAGATAAGGTACCAGCCAATCAGTTCCTAACTACCATGTCACAGGCTGTGTTTGAAAAATGGCAGTTAGGAGCTGATTGGCTGGTACATTATCTCCGCCCACTTTTTCTCCATCCATAGTGCAGTAAATAGAATCTCTCTGCAAGCTTTGATACATCTCCCCCACAGAGTGTAATAAGAAAAGTTGTGGATGAAGGAGTCGCCTTATAATACCACTTATACTATTGCTGTATACCGGTGACTTTATACTATTGCTGTATACCGGTGACGGAGGTTATTTTGTTGCAGTATGAAAGTTGATTCTTGATTGTGACGTTTATCTTTAACAACTTTATATATGTAAAATCTGCGACCGTCCTTTCTGCGGCAGGAGTTCCAGCATTGCTTGGTGCGTGCGTCCGTCTGATATGTGTTGGGTTCTGTGGCTGTTTTCTGCTTATATGATATATAGTTATCTCCTAGCTGTATGCCCTCGCTCCCTATTCTCTGCGAGAAGTAACGAGCTGTGGACACAATGGGTTGTATAGAAGGGAACGGCGTTGTTGACTTGATGTATATGTTGCTATAGAGTCCTTTCTCCATGTCAGACTTCCTGATCGCGTGAGAGGAGCCTGTTCCGTCCTCTCTTATGTAAGTGTTACTATTATATCATTGTTTGCATGATAGAAGTGGATATAATAGAATTATTTATTTTGGAAAGGAATTATTTTCTGTAGATCTCTCCATGCGGAGTGATGTGTGGCTGTACCCTGCTCTGCACAAGGTGCTGTGTCCTTGCTGAGTGATGCACGGCTGTACCCTGCTCTGCACAAGGTGCTGTGTCCTTGCTGAGTGATGCTTGGTTGTACCCTGCTCTGCACAAGGTGCTGTGTCCTTGCTGAGTGATACACGGCTGTACCCTGCTCTGCACAAGGTGCTGTGTCCTTGCTGAGTGATGCACGGCTGTACCCTGCTCTGCACAAGGTGCTGTGTCCTTGCTGAGTGATGCTTGGTTGTACCCCGCTCTGCACAAGGTGCTGTGTCCTTGCTGAGTGATACACGGCTGTACCCTGCTCTGCACAAGGTGCTGTGTCCTTGCTGAGTGATGCACGGCTGTACCCTGCTCTGCACAAGGTGCTGTGTCCTTGCTGCGTGATGCTTGGTTGTACCCCGCTCTGCACAAGGTGCTGTGTCCTTGCTGAGTGATACACGGCTGTACCCTGCTCTGCACAAGGTGCTGTGTCCTTGCTGAGTGATGCACGGCTGTACCCTGCTCTGCACAAGGTGCTGTGTCCTTGCTGAGTGATGCGCGGTTGTACCCCACTCTGCACAAGGTGCTGTCCTTGCTGAGTGATGCGCGGTTGTACCCCGCTCTGCACAAGGTGCTGTGTCCTTGCTGAGTGATGCGCGGCTGTACCCCACTCTGCACAAGGTGCTGTCCTTGCTGAGTGATGCGCGGTTGTACCCCGCTCTGCACAAGGTGCTGTGTCCTTGCTGAGTGATACGTGGCTGTACCCTGCTCTGCACAGGGTGCTGTGTCCATGCTGAGTGATGCGTGGTTGTATCCTGCTCTGCACAAGGTGTTGTGTCCTTGCTGAGTGATGCGTGCCTGTACCCTGCTCTGCACAAGGTGCTGTGTCCTTGCTGAGTGATGCGTGGTTGTATCCTGCTCTGCACAAGGTGCTGTGTCCTTGCTGAGTGATGCACGGCTGTACTCTGCTCTGCACAAGGTGCTGTGTCCTTGCTGAGTGATGCGTGGCTGTACCCTGCTCTGCACAAGGTGCTGTGTCCTTGCTGAGTGATACACGGTTGTACCCTGCTCTGCACAAGGTGCTGTGTCCTTGCTGAGTGATGCGTGGCTGTACCCTGCTCTGCACAAGGTGCTGTGTCCTTGCTGAGTGATGCACGGTTGTACCCTGCTCTGCACAAGGTGCTGTGTCCTTGCTGAGTGATACACGGCTGTACCCTGCTCTGCACAAGGTGCTGTGTCCTTGCTGAGTGATACACGGCTGTACCCTGCTCTGCACAAGGTGCTGTGTCCTTGCTGAGTGATGCACGGCTGTATCCTGCTCTGCACAAGGTGCTGTGTTCTTGCTCAGTGATGCACGGCTGTACCCCGTTCTGCACAAGGTGCTGTGTCCTTGCTGAGTGATACACGGTTGTATCCTGCTCTGCACAAGGTGCTGAGTCCTTGCTGAGTGATGAGTGGCTGTACCCTGCTCTGCACAAGGTGCTGTGTCCTTGCTGAGTGATACACGGTTGTACCCTACTCTGCACAAGGTGCTGTGTCCTTGCTGAGTGATGCACGGCTGTACCCTGCTCTGCACAAGGTGCTGTGTCCTTGCTGAGTGATGCACGGCTGTACCCTGCTCTGCACAAGGTGCTGTGTCCTTGCTGAGTGATGCACGGCTGTACCCTGCTCTGCACAAGGTGCTGTGTCCTTGCTGAGTGATGCGCGGCTGTACCCTGCTCTGCACAAGGTGCTGTGTCCTTGCTGAGTGATACATGGCTGTACCCTGCTCTGCACACGGTGCTGTGTCCTTGCTGAGTGATGCACGGCTGTACCCTGCTCTGCACAAAGTGCTGTGTCCTTGCTGAGTGATGCGTGGCTGTACCCTGCTCTTCACAAGGTGCTGTGTCCTTGATGAGTGATGCTTGGTTGTACCCCGCTCTGCACAAGGTGCTGTGTCCTTGCTGAGTGATACACGGCTGTACCCTGCTCTGCACAAGGTGCTGTGCCCTTGCTGAGTGATGCACGGCTGTACCCTGCTCTGCACAAGGTGCTGTGTCCTTGCTGAGTGATGCGCGGTTGTACCCCACTCTGCACAAGGTGCTGTCCTTGCTGAGTGATGCGCGGTTGTACCCCGCTCTGCACAAGGTGCTGTGTCCTTGCTGAGTGATGCGCGGCTGTACCCCACTCTGCACAAGGTGCTGTCCTTGCTGAGTGATGCACGGTTGTACCCCGCTCTGCACAAGGTGCTGTGTCCTTGCTGAGTGATGCTTGGCTGTACCCTGCTCTGCACAAGGTGCTGTGTCCATGCTGAGTGATGCGTGGTTGTATCCTGCTCTGCACAAGGTGTTGTGTCCTTGCTGAGTGATGCGTGCCTGTACCCTGCTCTGCACAAGGTGCTGTGTCCTTGCTGAGTGATGCGTGGTTGTATCCTGCTCTGCACAAGGTGCTGTGTCCTTGCTGAGTGATGCTTGGCTGTACCCTGCTCTGCACAGGGTGCTGTGTCCATGCTGAGTGATGCGTGGTTGTATCCTGCTCTGCACAAGGTGTTGTGTCCTTGCTGAGTGATGCGTGCCTGTACCCTGCTCTGCACAAGGTGCTGTGTCCTTGCTGAGTGATGCGTGGTTGTATCCTGCTCTGCACAAGGTGCTGTGTCCTTGCTGAGTGATGCACGGCTGTACCCTGCTCTGCACAAGGTGCTGTGTCCTTGCTGAGTGATGCGTGGCTGTACCCTGCTCTGCACAAGGTGCTGTGTCCTTGCTGAGTGATACACGGTTGTACCCTGCTCTGCACAAGGTGCTGTGTCCTTGCTGAGTGATGCGTGGCTGTACCCTGCTCTGCACAAGGTGCTGTGTCCTCGCTGAGTGATGCACGGTTGTACCCTGCTCTGCACAAGGTGCTGTGTCCTTGCTGAGTGATACACGGCTGTACCCTGCTCTGCACAAGGTGCTGTGTCCTTGCTGAGTGATACGCGGCTGTACCCTGCTCTGCACAAGGTGCTGTGTCCTTGCTGAGTGATGCACGGCTGTATCCTGCTCTGCACAAGGTGCTGTGTTCTTGCTCAGTGATGCACGGCTGTACCCCGCTCTGCACAAGGTGCTGTGTCCTTGCTGAGTGATACACGGTTGTATCCTGCTCTGCACAAGGTGCTGAGTCCTTGCTGAGTGATGAGTGGCTGTACCCTGCTCTGCACAAGGTGCTGTGTCCTTGCTGAGTGATACACGGTTGTACCCTACTCTGCACAAGGTGCTGTGTCCTTGCTGAGTGATACACGGTTGTATCCTGCTCTGCACAAGGTGCTGTGTCCTTGCTGAGTGATGCACGGCTGTACCCCGCTCTGCACAAGGTGCTGTGTCCTTGCTGAGTGATACACGGTTGTACCCTGCTCTGCACAAGGTGCTGTGTCCTTGCTGAGTGATGCACGGCTGTACCCTGCTCTGCACACGGTGCTGTGTCCTTGCTGAGTGATACGCAGTTGTACCCTGCTCTGCACAAGGTGCTGTGTCCATGCTGAGTGATACACGGCTGTACCCCGCTCTGCACAAGGTGCTGTGTCCTTGCTGAGTGATGTGCGGTTGTACCCCGCTCTGCACAAGGTGCTGTGTCCTTGCTGAGTGATGTGCGGTTGTACCCCGCTCTGCACAAGGTGCTGTGTCCTTGCTGAGTGATACACGGTTGTATCCTGCTCTGCACAAGGTGCTGTGTCCTTGCTGAGTGATACACGGTTCTACCCCGCTCTGCACAAGGTGCTGTGTCCTTGCTGAGTGATACACGGCTGTACCCTGCTCTGCACAAGGTGCTGTGTCCTTGCTGAGTGATACACGGTTGTATCCTGCTCTGCACAAGGTGCTGTGTCCTTGCTGAGTGATACACGGTTGTATCCTGCTCTGCACAAGGTGCTGTGTCCTTGCTGAGTGATACACGGCTGTACCCTGCTCTGCACAAGGTGTTGTGTCCTTGCTGAGTGATACACGGTTGTACCCTGCTCTGCACAAGGTGCTGTGTCCTTGCTGAGTGATACACGGTTGTACCCCGCTCTGCACAAGGTGCTGTGTCCTTGCTGAGTGATGTGCGGTTGTACCCCGCTCTGCACAAGGTGCTGTGTCCTTGCTGAGTGATACACGGCTGTGCCCCGCTCTGCACAGTGAGGTCATCTCATGTATATTAATGAATGCAAATGAGCAGAAGTATACGGCTCATAATACAAAATATCATTCAGGATAACAAAAATAACTATTTATGAGCTGGATATAATTGTGACATACTGGGGCAGATGTACTAAGCATTGGAGAGAGATAAAGTGCAGAGGGATAAAGTACCAGCCAACCAGCCCCTAACTGTCCTTTTTCAAACACAGCCTGTGACATGACAGTTAGGAGCTGATTGTCTTGTACTTTATCTCTCTCCAAGGCTAAGTACATCTCCCCCATAGTATGTTGGAGCTCTTCCTCAGTGTGACTTTCTAGCTATGGATGAGGCTTCCTGTGTCTCGTGCCTCCAATGTCTGATATAAATTGGGGATTATTTAATCACATGACACAATGGCCCTCATTCCGAGTTGTTCGCTCGCAAGCTGCTTTTAGCAGCTTTGCACACGCTAAGCCGCCGCCTACTGGGAGTGAATCTTAGCATATCAAAATTGCGAACGAAAGATTCGCAATATTGCGAAAAGACATCTCTGTGCAGTTTCTGAGTAGCTCGAGACTTACTCGGCATCTGCGATCAGTTCAGTGCTTGTCGTTCCTGGTTTGACGTCACAAACACACCCAGCGTTCACCCAGACACTCCTCCGTTTCTCCAGCCACTCCCGCGTTTTTCCCAGAAACGGTAGCGTTTTTTCGCACACTCCCATAAAACGGCCAGTTTCCGGCCAGTAACACCCATTTCCTGTCAATCACATTACGATCACTAGAACGAAGAAAAAACCTCGTAATGCCGTGAGTAAAATACCTAACTGTATAGCAAATTTACTTGGCGCAGTCACAGTGCGAACATTGCGCATGCGCAATAAGCGGAAAATCGCTGCGATGCGAAGAAATTTACAGAGCGAACAACTTGGAATGACCACCAATGTTAGCAAATGCGCTATAACCTATAGCAACCAATGACCATAGAGCTGTTATGTTCCAGTACTGGTTAGGTGGTGACTGCTTGCTGTGGGGTGGTCTTCTGTTTGCCGGCGGTCGGGCTCCCGGCGCTCAGTATACCGGCGCCGGGAGCCCGACAGCCGGCATACCGACAATTATTTTCCCTCGTGGGGGTCCACGACCCCCATAGAGGGAGAATAAAATAGTGTGGCGCGCGTAGCGCGCCACCGTGCCCGTAGCGTGGCGAGCGCAGCGATCCCGCAAGGGGCTCATTTGCGCTCGCCAAGCTGTCGGTAAGCCGGCGGTCGGGCTCCCGGCGCCGGGATGCTGGTCGCCGGGAGCCCGACCGCCGGCCAGCCGTAGTGAACCCCTTGCTGTGGGTTATAGTACATTTGTGGACATCACAGCAGATGTCTTATAGGCCCTACACACTGGCCGATTTTTTGAAAGATATGAACGATCTCGTTCATAAATGAACGAGAACTCGTTCATATCTTTCAAGTGTGGAGACTCCAGCGATGAACGATGCGCGGCCCCGCGCTCGTTCATCGCTGGTCTCCCGTCGGCTGTGCATGCAGGCCAATATGGACGATCTCGTCCATATTTGGCTGCACTTCAATGCAGCCGCGTGACGGGGGGAGTGAAGAAACTTCACTCCCCCCGTCACTGCCCCCCCGCCGCCGGGTCGCTCGTCGGCCGTATCCGCCGTCGGGCAGCTCGGCGGCGGGTCGGCCAGTGAGTAGAGCCCTTTACTTACTTACTTATTTATTTATCAGTTATTTTTGTTTGTTTGTTTATTACTTTGTATTCATTTGTGTTTTGCTATCATTTATTTTGGAAGTGTCTCCTATTGTTGGACAGTGCAGTATATACAGATAGATGATGAGACTGATTTGACTCGGGTGAGTTCTGTGACTTTAGAGTTATAATAGCTGTGTAAATGAGTGGCGGACCTTCCTATTCCCGTGTCACAATTATGTTCTCATGTTAGCAGTCTCCTGCCCTCATCTCCGGCCACTTCTTCCCAGGTGACAGCGGGTAGTTACTCAGACATTTGCCACATCACGTGCAGGTTTAGTTGTACCTGCGGAACTGATCCAGACAGGGCAGCGCAGTACAGTTACAGGTGGCTTGGGGAATGGGCCCCAGACCAGAATTCCTTCTATCACAGGGTTCCTCTAATAAATCCTAGTAGTAATATATCACATGGCTTGTCCCCAGAGCTGACTCTCTCAATAATAAAGATTGCTGCTCCGTCTGTCTAAAGGGCCCCATACACTAGAACGATAATTCCCGATTTCATCTGATTCCGACCTTTCGGGCCGATAAATCGGATGAAAAGTGGCAAATCTAATGTGTTTTACATCCGTTCCGATCGATGCGCGGTCCCGTGAGCATCAGATCGGATCCCCTAGGTCGTTAGTGCTGCACTCATGATATGTCGGATCCCGCAGGTATGGCTGGGATCGCATACGATACATTGTATGCAAAAGGGCTGCATACGACGTATCGTATGCGATCCTGCCGCCCGGGAAGCTGCCAGGCGGTTCAAGGGAGATCGCTGGGAAATGAATCTCTCTGGGGTAAAGTCTGAAAAACAGGATTTTTGGTCTGATTTTCCAATGTTTTATATTCTTGGATCCTGGATTGGACATGTTAAGCGCCGTCCCCGCAACTTGTAGGACACAGAGGTGGTTCCGTCACTCGGATTCATGATTCATACATGGGGATGTTGCCCATTAACAACTGTCATGGCACTGGGGTTTTGTAGACTCCGATCGGGACTCTTGCGGTAAGTTTTATTGGTTGGAGACTATACGAAGCTTGAGGCCTTTATTAAGTATATTCACATAGGGACCAATGCTGCTAGTAGAGGTATGGTCTATCGCAAAAGGACAGATATGAATATTAGGATACCCAGAGTAGAGCCTGTATACGGATTATAGTCTGTAGATATAGTGACTGGAGAGCCGGAAGCATGGTGGATGCAGTCTATAGATAATACTGGTGTCAGGACTTCAGTACAGAAGACGCAGGCTGCAGATGGAGTAACAGTGATATACCTGTAGTACCTATGGCAGCCTGCAGGAGGTGCTGATACTGGAGGGCTGCGTACAACTGGAAGCAGGAGGCAGACACAGGTGCACCTGCGTGTAGTATGATACCAGCTGGAACAGGTGCAAGCGCAGGACTGCCCTGATGTTATATGAATGTGGACTGGATCAGATGCAGAATGCACTTGGCAATGCAGCTTACAGGAGACTGGAACAGAAGCTGGGAACCACCGTAGCCAGGATACTGATCTCAGGTAGGAGAGTGTGAGCCTAGCACTGGAGAGGACTTTGGTCCTAATTCAGACATGATCGCTCCTATGCGAATTTGCAGAGGTTTGCGATCGGATAGTCCCCCGCCCCCCCCCCCCAGACAGAGTGAAAACCCGCCCCGTGCAAGTCTGCGTATGCCGTGTGAAAAGCTTTGCAAACGCCAGTCAGCGGCAAATCCGTTCGCAACTCACCATCGAATGTTTTTTCCAGTCTGTGCGTAACCCAGGGCCTACGCCTGCAGTGCGATACAAACAGGCTGATCGGGGCCGGAGCTGACGTCACACACCCTCACTGAAATTGCTTGGGCACGCCTGTGTTTTTCCTGACCCTTCCAGAAAACGGTCAGTTACCACCCCAAAATGCCCACTTCCTGTTAATTAACTTGCGTACGCCTAGCGATCAAGAAAGTTGCTGGATTTTCTTGCAGTTTGGCCTTGCGCATGAGCAATTTCGATCCATACACATGCGAAGTCGATCGATAATCGTCCGCCTTGCGAATTCGCACAAGAGCGATCAGGTCTGAATTACCCCCTTATATAGGGAACGCCTACTGCTGAGCGGATCGTGTGGGTGTGGCTGCAGGAATCCACTTGGCAGATGCATTCATGTGCTGGAATCCAAGATGGCGGCACCCTTGCT
The DNA here is from genome assembly GCF_028390025.1 of Pseudophryne corroboree. NCBI lineage: Eukaryota > Metazoa > Chordata > Amphibia > Anura > Myobatrachidae > Pseudophryne > Pseudophryne corroboree. The sequence goes on from NC_086451.1 coordinate 480,359,108, forward strand.
CCGCTGCTGCGGGGCCTGCCGGGGGGGATAACGCCAGGCCCACGTGGAGATGTACCAGCACAGGTCTCAAGTATGCCAGATGTGACTAGGAAGTGCAGGGATGGCCGTGATGTGACACCGCTGTATCTGGTAATGACCCCAATGTGTGACATCAACAAAATATAGAATCGCAAAAGTGGATTTTTTTAATTGCAAAAAACCACCCAGGTCTTAAAAATTAAAATAAATAAATGTATTATTATCCTTTATTTATATGGCGCCACAAGGGTTCCGCAGCGCCCAATTACAGAGTACATAAACAAATAATCAAAACAGGAAAACAGCAACTTATAGTTGACGACAATATAGCACAAGTACAGGGTAACTAAGTATAACTACATCAGCAGACGACACTGAGATAAGTATCAGGTGGCAGAAGACTGCTGGATTTGGGCAGTTGAAGATTATTAAAGTAAGAAAAAGGATAAGCACATGAGAGAAGAGGGCCCTGCTCGTGAGAGCTTACATTCTAAAAGGGGGTGGGGGGGGGGGAGGGGTAGACAGACAGGGGTGACACAGACGGGGTACATAGAGAGCGTAGAACAGAGGGTTAGGATGAGATTTGGCTGGGTTTGGGGAAGAAGTGGTTCTTGAGAGCCTGTTTGAAGTTTTGTAGAGAGGTGGAGAGTCTGAGGGGGAGAGGTAGGGAATTCCAGAGAAGTGGTGCAGCACGTGAGAGATCTTGGTGGTAGGAGTGGGAGGAAGTAATCAGTAGACAGGAGAGTCGGCGTGCATTAGCAGAGCGAAGAGGACGGGTGGGAGAGTAAAGGGAGATAAGGTCAGAGATGTAGATGGGAGAGGAGTGGGTGAGGGCTTTGTAAGTGAGTGTGAGAAGCTTGAAATGGATTCTGAAAGGGAAGGGGAGCCAGTGAAGGGCTTGTAAGAGAGGAGAGGTGGACGTAGTGCGTTTGGTGAGGAAGATGAGCCGGGCAGCAGCATTGAGGATAGATTGGAGTGGAGAGAGGTATTTGTCAGGAAAGCCAGTCAGGAGGAGATTACAGTAATCCAGTCTGGAGATGACCAGTGAGTGGATAAGAGTCTTAGTAGCTTCCTGGGTCAGAAAGGGTCTGTTCCTGGAAATATTTTTTAGATGAAAACGGCAGGATTGTGAGAGGTGCTGAATGTGTGGTTTGAAGGAGAGGGAGGAGTCAAGGATTACTCCAAGACAGCACACTTGGGGGCTAGAGGAGATAGTGGTGCCATCAATAGATAATGAGATTGTTATTATTTAAGCTCACGGCTTTTAGATATAAAGTGTTCCTCTGCACAGTGACGGAACCTAGGGGCTGTTCTGTGAGACGTCTGCATTTGTCATACATCGGACAGCGCAGGTCCCTGGTGAAAAGACGTCTCGCCGCGTCTTCCTAAACTGTGGGTTATGTCATTGTATTGTATAATTGTCTCCTTTTATCCCCTTCATTCCTTACATGTGTAGTGTAATTACAGCTAATTATCCTGGTGTGTCAGAATACATAACATTTAATAGGAGGTTTCCCACTGGTTACATATTCAGATTTGTCATTTTATATTTTCTGCAGAAGCCGTTTCCTCTGTGCCAGATAATCTAATCCCTTCATTCCCAGACCTGTATTCTGTGTATACGGTATGTAGGACAGAGAAATACGGATGTGCCGGTTAGTACGTGCTGGATGGCGTACCTACCTCTGTTGCCCATGACGAATTAGACCGTAGATTCTATCTCCTTCATTGTACCTGCCTCAATAAAACTCTTACAGGCTTTTACAGAAGGGAAGGACATAATGAAGGTGTATAAGGACTATAAAGTGTAACTAGGTTCCCTGGGAGAGCTCATCAGTGTCTGTTGCTCCGAGCTGACTTACCTGTTCCGGTCTGACTGCGTTCCCTGTGTACAGCCCAGTGTTGCTGTAAGAAGGGACGTTGGTGACAGCGACGGGTGTGTCCGGCTTCACAATAACTAGATCTTGATAAGCCGAGGTTTGAACCGTATTTGTTCAGTGTAACTCACAGAGTGCAGAGGTTATCAGGCTCCCATTTACCTGTCCCGCGCGCCTTCCGCACTTGTACCTGACACTGGGGAACAAGGAGGACCTGTCTAGACAGCAAGATCTGCTCAATGGATTGGCCTGGGCTCAGATGGGTGAGGACACTGTGTGATTGTTGTATGAGCTGGTGCACTAATCCCGGAATAATGACTTCTTGGAGGTAATAAGTGTGTGTTACAGGCTCTGAGGCCTCAGCCGCTGGTAATGCGCTTTCCAGCTGTGGACCAATTCCTGCATTAATAGATCATAGAGGATTGGTTTGCTCTGGGCTCGTACTCACTGTTGTCTTCCAAAATGTGGAGGTAGGATATCCTATCTGGGGGAGCAGTACCGCCTATGCATTAACGCACGCTGGCATTATAATGGGCGCAGTGCACATGGATAGCGCGCTTAAATTGCATGAAAATGAATGCATATTATCTATTTTCCCAGCAGCTGTATGTGAATGAGCCCCTGGACTTTAGGTTCCATTTTTGAGATGCAATTAAATAAATTCTTTTTTTTTGCACTTTTCCTAGATGTGGGACAAATAAAACTAAAATCTAACAGAACTAAAATCTGTCTGTACTTCAAAGAACTTATAAATGTGTGTGTAACTAAAATAATACAGGATTATATATACATGCATCTGTTATATTGTATACTGCAATGGCTGTGCGTCACATGACATGTTATTTCCTTCATATATGATATGTAGCAAGTTTCATGTAATCAGATGGAGCAGGATGATATGTAGCAAGTTCCATGTAAACAGATGGAGCAGGATGTAATGTAGCAAGTTCAATGTAAAAAGATGGAGCAGGATGATATGTAGCAAGTTCCATGTAATCAGATGTAGCAGGATGTAATGTAGCAAGTTCCATGTAATCAGATGGAGCAGGATGATATGTAGCAAGTTCCATGTAAACAGATGGAGCATTATGTAATGTAGCAAGTTACATGTAAACAGATGGAGCAGGATGTAATGTAGCAAGTTCCATGTAATCAGATGGAGCAGGATGTAATGTAGCAAGTTCCATGTAATCAGATGGAGCAGGATGTAATGTAGCAAGTTACATGTAAACAGATGGAGCAGGATGATATGTAGCAAGTTCCATGTAATCAGATGGAGCACTTGTCTTTACCCGGCGACAGAACAGAGCTGTAACTGCAGTCTGTATACTGGTCTATACTGTAACTCTTATATAGAACCCAGAGGAGCCTGTATTCCATATATCCCAGATATTATGTCAGATTTCATGCAGTATTACAGTTTGTACCAGGGGAATGCAGGTTCTCTGCAGCCCGGCCGCCCCCGCTGAGGGTATGACATGTGCTGTACATAGTAGCGTGACAGGTTCTCCTTGTCACTAGCTGTCACCTGTGTTACAGCTGTATAATGCAGGCTTCCTATGGCGCGTCGGTGCAGAGTCCACAGCAGTCTCTGCCCACTCCCTGTAGAACATTAACACAGCACAGAAATAGCCTCTTCCGAGACCCTGCGCCTGGATGGGCTGGGAATGAATCGGGATATGGGTGGTCATTCCGAGTTGTTCGCTCGCTAGCAGTTTTTAGCAGCCATGCAAACGCTATGCCGCCTCCCACTGGGAGTGTATCTTAGCTTAGCAGAAGTGCGAACAAAAGGATCGCAGAGCGGCTACAAATGTTTTTTTGTGCCGTTTTAGAGTAGCTCAAAACCTACTCAGCGCTTGCGATGACTTCAGACTATTCAGTTCTGGATTTGACGTAACAAACACGCCCTGCGTTCGCCCAGCCACGCCTGCGTTTTTTCTGGCACGCCTGCGTTTTTTTGAGCACTCCCTAAAAACGGTCAGTTGACACCCAGAAACGCCCACTTCATGTCAATCACTCTGCGGTCAGCAGTGCGACTGAAAAGCTTTGCTAGACCCTGTGCAAAACGACATCGTTCGTTGTAATAGTACGTTGCGCGTGTGCATTGTGCCACAGTGCCATTTTTTTGCCTCATCGCTGCACAACGACCGAAAGCAGCTAGCGAACAACTCGGAATGACCCGGATGGTTCTGTGGGCTGCGGTGCAGGTTAGGCCTCATCCTCTGTGCCCTGATGTCCTGATTCAGTCACTGGAGTCAGTGTCGTTGTTACCAGTAAAGGCCTGTTTGGCGTATACAGATGTTTTATACAATGTAATATCATGGTGGGTTTTGTAGTAACAGGTGATCGGCTCCTGAGATCTATGTATTGGAAGCTTGTCCGGATAATACAGGGATAAATGGACATTATACAGAATGACTCATTTTGAAGACACATGGGGGAGATGTATCAAGCTTCGGAGATAGAGTGTAGAAGTGGCCCATAGCAACCAATTGGCTAACTGCCATTTATCTAGCACAGTCTAGGAAATGACTGCTTGAATTAGATTGGTTGCGTTGGGCAACTTTTCTCTCTCTCTCTCTACAAGGCTCGAAACATCTCCCCTCAGTGTTTGTTTTATATCACTCTCCGTTTTTACGGTTTACGTGCGAGGTGGATTGTAGAATTTTTGATTATGATTGATTGATTGTAAGGTTCGTGGCCTGTAAAGTGCGTGTTCTGCATGGGCGCATAAGCGTGTGTTCAATTTATGAGCATGCGCAAAGTGAAATCACTCTACGCAGACTGGCGTCCTACAGGGTACAGTATGTATTGCCAACGTCTATATGTACAGACACTTACCAACCTTTGTAGTGATTCATAGCACTTGCTGGGTGCTGCTCAATGTTGGGTACACTGGTTATTGCGTGTAATATTATGGCGGCCTTCTGAGAATTGCGCAAGTCGCAGATACAGAAACGTAATGTGTCTGAGCATTGTGACACTTTTTGTTGTTGTTAAAATGCGCACGTTACACAGTCTGCATGCGTCTCTTATGCCGCAAGATGGAAGCGCAGCTGGCAAACGCTCTGCGTGTAAAACAAGCGCAGTCGGGTTCTGCAGGACAATTCTGCTAAAGCAAAGCAATAATAATTCCATAAGGCAGTAACACATTGACCAAGAACAAAGCGTCCCATATGTAATGCAGTCTCTGACGTAAAAGCAGCGTTCTGTGACTTATATGTCACATATACCCCTGCAGTGCCCGGTTATCCCCTGCACTGATCTCTTGTGTGTGTGTGTGATGTTTGGAATGCAGGCCTGGTATGCAGGGAGGGGGGGGGGGGGGGGGGGCACTAATGCTGTTAGGTCATGGCTTGGAATGTTGGACACACTGACAGGTGACCCTGCGGGTCAGGGGGTTTCTTCTGCTCCTCCAATGAATGGCTCTGTTGGATGTATCTGGTCACAGCGGCTGCCCCGAGATGTTATTTTAAGGCAGAACTTTCATTGTTTATCAAATGTCAAAGTATAGCGCACAGCATACGTAATTATAATATCAAATAAAAATAAGTCTTGCGTCACAAAGTACAATAATAACCTTTTTATGTTATTTTGTTTATAAACTGTTGTGTGATCACAGACCAGATTACCCGTTATTATGTCATCCATATACTTGGCCAACACAAACCTTCATTTCCTTTGTATTATTTCCTTATAAATGTTTAGTATCACATGCTGTAATTGAGCAGAGATTTACATTTGCTGGGAAGTGTGGGAGCTGCCATATTGCTGCCTGTTGTTGATGTTGATGTTGTTATCCTTTATATGGCGCCACAAGGGTTCCGCAGCGCCTAATAAAGTACATAAACGAGCGCACAAGACAGTGTAGGACAAGCACATGGTGTATAAACAGTGCTGCATTAGGGGAAATAGCCTTCAGTAGGCATCAGGGTGGCAGAAACGAGGGTTGGGGTAATTCAGACCTCATCGCTGGGCAACGATTTTTGCAGCCCTGCGATCAGATAGTCGCCGCCTACAGGGGGGAGTGTATTTTAGCTGTGCAGTGTGCAATCGCATGTGTAGCAGAGCTGTACAAACAGATCTTGTATAGTCTCTATGCAGCTCAGGACTTACTCAGCCGCTGCGATCACTTCAGCCTGTCCGGTCCCGGAATTGACGTCAGACACCCGCCCTGCAAATGCTTGGACACGCCTGCGTTTTTCCAACCACTCCCAGAAAACGGTCAGTTGCCGCCCACAAACGCCCTCTTCCTGTCAATCTCCTTGCGAATGCCCGTGCAAATGGATCCTTCGCACAAACCCGTTGCTGACCAGCGATCCACTTTGTAACTGTGCAACGCGCCTGTGCATTGTGGTGCATACGCATGCGCAGTTTGGGTCTGATCGCCCGCTGTGCGAAAACGCAGCCTAGCGATCAGGTCTGAATCGGCCCCTCGGTGCTGCTGACGGGAGTATGGAGTAGATGATGGAATAAATTAGGGTTAGGAATAGCACATGAGGGAAGAGGGCCCTGCTCGTGAGAGCTTACAGTCTAATGGGGAGGGGCAGACAGGCAGGGGTGACACAGATGGGGGAGACAGTGAGTGTGGAGCAGAGGATGACAGATGGCTGAGTTTGATGAAGCAGTGGGTTTGATTAGAAATGTAATTAACAGCAATGAAATACTGCCATCTAGTGGCCACATTAGAAGGAAACTAGAATATGGCTGTTGTATTACCACACATTAACCATCAGCAACCTCCCAGAAAGAAAACATTTGTATCCGCATTCCAATAATACAGTATTTTCTGTACATGTATGTATGTATGTATGTGTGTGTGTGTGTGTGTGTGTATGTATATGTATGTATGTATGTATGTATGTATGTATGTGTGTGTGTGTGTGTGTGTGTGTGTGTGTGTATATATGTATATGTATATGTATGTTCTCCCACTGTAGAGATCATTATAGTCACAGGGGAGGGATCGCCGCTGTAGGTTCTGATTTGAAGGATGTATCAGTGTTCCCTGTGTGTGAGATGTATATGTAGGAGTAACACTGTCAGCCTGACCTATATACTGATATGTCCTGTACCCTGCCCTGTGTTACAGGAGATGATGGTTGTGTATTCCTGCTACATGTGAGGGGGGGGGGGGGGGAGCTGCTTCTCCTGAGACAACTGCAACAGGTGTATGACATTACCTGCTGTGCTGTGACCCTGTGCCAGGTGCTGTGACCCTGTGCTAGGTGCTGTGACCCTGTGCCAGGTGCTGTGCTGTGACCCTGTGCCAGGTGCTGTGCTGTGACCCTGTGCCAGGTGCTGTGCTGTGACCCTGTGCCAGGTGCTGTGCTGTGACCCTGTGTCAGGTGCTGTGACCCTGTGTCAGGTGCTGTGACCCTGTGTCAGGTGCTGTGACCCTGTGCCAAGTGCTGTGCTGTGACCCTGTGCCAGGTGCTGTGCTGTGACCCTGTGCCAGGTGCTGTGCTGTGACCCTGTGCCAGGTGCTGTGCTGTGACCCTGTGCCAGGTGCTGTGCTGTGACCCTGTGTCAGGTGCTGTGACCCTGTGTCAGGTGCTGTGACCCTGTGTCAGGTGCTGTGACCCTGTGCCAGGTGCTGTGACCCTGTGCCAGGTGCTGTGCTGTGACCCTGTGCCAGGTGCTGTGCTGTGACTCTGTGCCAGGTGCTGTGCTGTGACCCTGTGCCAGGTGCTGTGCTGTGACCCTGTGCCAGGTGCTGTGCTGTGACCCTGTGCCAGGTGCTGTGCTGTGACCCTGTGCCAGGTGCTGTGCTGTGACCCTGTGCCAGGTGCTGTGCTGTGACCCTGTGCCTGGTGCTGTGCTGTGACCCTGTGTCTGGTGCTGTGCTGTGACTCTGTGTCAGGTGCTGTGCTGTGACCCTGTGCCAGGTGCTGTGCTGTGACCCTGTGCCAGGTGCTGTGCTGTGACCCTGTGCCTGGTGCTGTGCTGTGACCCTGTGCCTGGTGCTGTGCTGTGACCCTGTGCCTGGTGCTGTGCTGTGACCCTGTGCCAGGTGCTGTGCTGTGACTCTGTGTCAGGTGCTGTGCTGTGACCCTGTGCCAGGTGCTGTGCTGTGACTCTGTGTCAGGTGCTGTGACCCTGTGCCTGGTGCTGTGCTGTGACCCTGTGCCAGGTGCTGTGACCCTGTGCCAGGTGCTGTGCTGTGACCCTGTGCCAGGTGCTGTGCTGTGACTCTGTGTCAGGTGCTGTGACCCTGTGCCAGGTGCTGTGCTGTGACCCTGTGCCAGGTGCTGTGACCCTGTGCCAGGTGCTGTGCTGTGACCCTGTGCCAGGTGCTGTGACCCTGTGCCAGGTGCTGTGCTGTGACCTTGTGCCAGGTGCTGTGCCTCTGCCTGGTGCTGTGCTGTGACTCTGTGCCAGGTGCTGTGCTGTGACCCTGTGCCAGGTGCTGTGACCCTGTGCCAGGTGCTGTGACCCTGTGCCAGGTGCTGTGACCCTGTGCCTGGTGCTGTGCTGTGACCCTGTGCCAGGTGCTGTGCTGTGACCCTGTGCCAGGTGCTGTGCTGTGACCCTGTGCCTGGTGCTGTGCTGTGACTCTGTGTCAGTTGCTGTGCTGTGACCCTGTGCTGTGCTGTGATCCTGTGCCAGGTGCTGTGCTGTGACCCTGTGCCAGGTGCTGTGCTGTGACCCTGTGCCAGGTGCTGTGCTGTGACCCTGTGCCTGGTGCTGTGCTGTGACTCTGTCAGGTGCTGTGCTGTGACCCTGTGCCAGGTGCTGTGCTGTGACCCTGTGCCAGGTGCTGTGACCCTGTGCCAGGTGCTGTGCTGTGACCCTGTGCCAGGTGCTGTGCTGTGACCCTGTGCCTGGTGCTGTGCTGTGACCCTGTGCCTGGTGCTGTGCTGTGACCCTGTGCCAGGTGCTGTGCTGTGACCCTGTGCCAGGTGCTGTGCTGTGACTCTGTGCCTGGTGCTATGACTCTGTGTCAGGTGCTGTGCTGTGACCCTGTGCCTGGTGCTGTGCTGTGACCCTGTGCAGGTGCTGTGCTGTGACTCTGTGCCTGGTGCTATGACTCTGTGTCAGGTGCTGTGCTGTGACCCTGTGCCTGGTGCTGTGCTGTGACTCTGTGCCTGGTGCTCAGTGCTGTGCTGTGAGCCTGTGCCTAGTGCCCAGCGCTCTGCAGTGATGTGATGTGTCAGCACCTGCACTCTCTGTGTGTTACATTGTTACATGTGTGCTCAGGGTTTCATTGACACAGCGGCTGTATTGTTAGCTGTGACTCTTGTCTGATGCAGATATTAGTAGATGAATGTTATTATGCGGGCGGCAGGAATCGTGATAGCACCAGTCACGTGTTACTATATACTGTATATGAGATACAGATATGTGACCACTATGTAACTGCTGCCGGGGGGTCACTGTGGGGAGAATGGAACCCACCAGAACCTGTTCCGTTTTCTACAGGGGCGCTGGATTGTAATATTCTGTGCTGACCCCAAACAGGCCGCCTGCGCCGTGCCTGGAAACCCAGTGGGTACAGCATGGACTCCGAGACCTGCCATGCTATGGTACTCCCAGCAATGGGCACTCCTGCCGGAGAGTAATGGCTGAGTGTGATGTATGTGTAGACGGATTCTGGTGCACTACAACCCCCAGGATGCCCTGTCCGCTGAGCGTTGTTGTGGTCTCGTTACTTTTGCACTGTATAAGTATTAACGTATGTGTGTGTGTGTGTGTGTATGTGTATATATATATATATATATATATATATATATATATATATATATATATATAATTCGCCCAGGGATAAATATAACTGGGCAAACCTGGCATCTTACATGCGGAATCCCTTTCCAGGAACGTTACTAATACCCAGCGTTGTTCCTGTACATTAGGACCAGTCGGTAACTAGTCGGCGATCGTCTGGCGTCGTCACTCAGTGACGTGTAATGATCTGTGACTGTGAGCAGACATCTCGATGGGATGGAAAGATCCAGGTTCCGCTTCACAGTTACTGAGATCTCTGGAGCAAAGCGTAAGTATGACATGAGCCCATGGTCCGGCTGCGGAAGGTACTACACCCATTGTAGCTGTGGAGTGATGGTTACGTTCATCGTTCCCCAGAGTGACAGGCGGCGCGCTCCACGTCTGCTCCTTGCGTCACTGTCAGGTGCTGTTTTCAGAGGCAGTTCCTGTTTTACACTTTTTATTATTAACCCTCTCAGAGTTGTCCCATCCAGAGACGCCCAACCTGAGTCGTCGTCAACCTCCCTCGCTCTCTACAGCACCCTATAGGGGCCTGGAGAAGAAAAGGTGATTGCTGGGATGCTGCCAGTGTGGATCCACCGCTAACTGACACAGTGATCCCCACCTTGACCCTGAAGGTGCCGCCATTGACGAGGTGGAGGAGATGTGGCTACGTGAGGGAAGAGGGCCCTGCTCACCAGAGCTTGCGTTCATTAGATGTCTACACTTCATGGAGAATTATACTAGAACATCACACCCGCTTCAGGACCTCTATATCCACCTTCCTGAAGACCAAGATGGGGTGATGTGTGCAGTCACATGTGGGGATTAAAGCTTTGGCTGTAGGATAGAAATGCCAAATTCCCCCCCCCCCCCCCCCCCCCAACAAGTGCGGGAATGGAATTAGCAGCTTTGGCATTGGCGGTTGTAGCGCTCCGTTACCTAATGGCTGCAGGCTCCAGCTGGTGGCGGGGAGCACATTATGCTCCGTGCTGGTCTGTTTGGCGTTATGTTCTCCATATGTACAGACGCAGGTCTTCAGTTTTCGTTTTAAATGCCCAACCTCAATAAATGTTCATGTATGGGATAAAACGCTCCCTACTGTAACTGATATGGATATTACAAGTCAGCGAGGAGCTCTGTGACTATATTATAGCGCAAGGCTGTAGGTAGCATGGTAGTATACACTGTACCGAAACACCAGGGGATTTATTATATGCATATAACTGACAGGTCAGGGCGCATTATTATACTATGGTACACTCGTTCCCAGGGAGCATTGATGGCCTCAGTACGCCATCTTTGTACCGATATTGTGTCTGATCCTGTGTCGCACACCACGTGGCTGCGGAAGCCACTACCTTATACTAATGCAAGATCCCGAGGAGTAATACGGGGGGACATGCGTCCGCAAGTGGAAAGCTGCGCCGCCCATTGATTATACGCCAGCCGCCACAACCATCAACTTCACTTGCACCTGCCCCATGGTACGTGCAAGAGGTCCGTCAGAAACAGCCGCCCCTTCCCATGCGCACGGCTTAGAATCGCAAAGAGCTTTAGATACACGCTGCCACGCATATACACAGTACGCAAAAATCCGTAAATTAATTTCTGCGCTTGCGCTGTATGCAAAAACTTGCGTTTTGCGTCCATGAACCCGTTATTGGCTCCTGTATATAGTAACCGCACTGGGTAAATGTGATAACCTGCGAGTTCACAGCGATTTTAGCCGCTAGATTTAAAGCGGCAATAATTTTAAAAGTAAGAAATAGGTTGATTTAGCCTATTAAATGATGACCGCTTTAAATCTAGCGGCTAAATCGCTGCAAACTCCCAGGTTATTACCCAGCAGTGTATATACGGAATAATTGCACTCTGCAATACAAAGGACGTTCCTGGGGAGTCTCTGGCGCTGAGCGCACGGGGTAACCGTCCTCTGTCAGCCGCATAACCTGCCTTCCTGCAGGAGATTGCATCACAGCTGCACGGTGAGATGCTGCGAGTAAGGCGGGGCGCGGCAGGTGTATTCCTGGCTCTCTGGGTGTGTAGTAATTGGGGACGTGCAATCAGGAGTCTCCCCTGCTCTGTTTTATGTGTGTGCAGATGAATGAGCTCCATTATTACAGCTGGGTACAATGGCTGGGCGTCTGCGCGTGCTGCTCGCCTTACTCATCTCTCATTGTCCTCCCGACAATTATCCCTGACACAGCACAAGCCCTACCATAAACACACAATAATGCCAGGATGTCAGTAAATCTGTCAGTAAGCCTCAGTGCCTGTCAGGTAAATCTTCAAATGTATTCTATTATTTCATGATTTCAAAACCTGGGCTGTGTGGCCCTGTGTGACTCCTGTCTGGGGCAGATGCTGGAGGGGCCTGGGGTAGATGCTGGAGGGGCCTGGGGTAGATGCTGGAGGGGCCTGGAGTAGATGCTGGAGGGGCCTGGGGTAGATGCTGGAGGGGCCTGGGGCAGATGCTGGAGGGGCCTGGGGTAGATGCTGGAGGGGCCTGGGGCAGATGCTGGAGGGGCCTGGGGCAGATGCTGGAGGGGCCTGGGGTAGATGCTGGAGGGGCCTGGGGTAGATGCTGGAGGGGCCTGGAGTAGATGCTGGAGGGGCCTGGGGTAGATGCTGGAGGGGCCTGGAGTAGATGCTGGAGGGGCCTGGGGTAGATGCTGGAGGGGCCTGGGGCAGATGCTGGAGGGGCCTGGGGTAGATGCTGGAGGGGCCTGGGGCAGATGCTGGAGGGGCCTGGGGTAGATGCTGGAGGGGCCTGGGGTAGATGCTGGAGGGGCCTGGAGTAGATGCTGGAGGGGCCTGGGGTAGATGCTGGAGGGGCCTGGGGTAGATGCTGGAGGGGCCTGGAGTAGATGCTGGAGGGGCCTGGGGTAGATGCTGGAGGGGCCTGGGGCAGATGCTGGAGGGGCCTGGGGCAGATGCTGCTGGGGCCTGGGGCTGAAAGGCCATGGAAGACTACCATTATCATATTTTATTATTTATTACCTTTTAGAAACATAGAATGTGACGGCAGATAACAACCACTTGGCCCATCTATTCTACCCCTTTTTTTTACCATATTTTTACCTCAAACCTTTTTAGATCCTTATTTCTGTGTAAGATATCCTTATGTCTATCCCATGCATGCTTACATTGCTCTACTGCCTTAGCCTCTACCACCTCTGATGGGAGGCTATTCCACTTGTCCACTACCCTTTCTGTGAAGTAATTTTTCCTCATATTTCCCCTGAACCTCCCCCCCTCCAGTCTCAGTGCATGTCCTCGTGTCCTATTGCTTCTCTTCATTTGGAGAATGTTTCCCTCCTGGACTTTTATTCATAGCGTTAGAATATTCTGTGTATACTGCTGCCTAATTCGGTCATATTTTGAATGTGCGGCCGGTGGTGTTGCAGGTGATCCAGCACTGCATCCTACGATGCAGCTCGGACCAGTAATGCATTGGGAGGCGTGACGCCCCCTACTGCATTACCATAGGGGTTTAGTATGAAATACCTACAGTCAAAATCCTGACGACAATTGACCGACGGTCAAAATCCCAACAAGGTCAAAATACCGACATTTAAAATACCGACAAGGTCAAAATACCAACATTTTAAAATGTCAACATTTAAAAAAGTCGACACAAGTTTTTCATTGTTTTTTTGTGTGTGCGTGCATGTTGACATAGGTTGACATGGACACCGTATAAGTGTACCGCATCCCCTCGCATGACCTCCAGGTCCACTGGGATGGTACAGCATGAACAAGTCAGTTTCAATAAAAAAATCATGAAAAACTCATGTCGACTTTTTGACCTGTCAACAGTTTAAATGTCGGTATTTTGACCTTGTCTGCATTTTAAATGTCGGTATTTTGACCATGTCGGTATTTTGATCGTCGGGATTTTGATTGTAGGTAAATTGACCGCCTCTCTTACCATAGAAGTGCTGTCGCTGCTTCTATATACGCTGCTTCTATATATGCTCTGTCCCTAGGTCACAGCACCTTCATCCATTAAAGAAAACTAATTGTTTAGAACATTGTTATATAGCTCCGTCCTTCGCGCACATTCACTAAACCGTTTTTGATGTTGATTTTTGAATGTTAGTAAATGTGCGGTTTAGCCCCTGAAACACAACATCGATTTATTAATCGCCCTTTAGTAAATTTCCCAGTGAGCGACCCCAGGTCTCTGCTCCTCGTTACAGTCGCTATAAATCACCGCCGACTCTTCCACACGGACAATACTCTGTAAAGCGCGAGAGGCGAGGGGATAATAAAGATTTATAGTCATCATCCTGCGTTCCCCTGGATAACGCTGTGGTTCCCTGGCAGCCCAGCCCGCGTACCGACAGATGGACAGAACAAAAGTTACTGAAGGTGTTTGTGTCGCGCAGGACTGACCAATGAGGGAGCTGTGTGTATGGCGCCGTCACTTTCGTTGTGGTATTACTAGATGATGGGCGACGCGACCGATCTATTCACTCATAACGTGAACCTAAAGTTATTTTATAATTTACCCAATTTAAAGTGTTTGGACACAGCGCCATCACCCAGGAACCTACCCGCGACACAGCGCCATCACCCAGATACATACCCCGGACACAGCGCCATCACCCATATACATACGCCGGACACAGCGCCATCACCCAGATACATACCCCGGACACAGCGCCATCACCCATATACATACGCCGGACACAGCGCCATCACCCAGATACATACCCGGGACACAGCGCCATCACCCAGGGACATACCTGGGACACAGCGCCATCACCCAGATACATACCCGGGACACAGCGCCATCACCCAGGGACATACCTGGGACACAGCGCCATCACCCAGATACATACCCCGGACACAGCGCCATCACTCAGGGACATACCCGGGACACAGCGCCATCACCCAGATACATACCCGGGACACAGCGCCATCACTCAGGGACATACCCGGGACACAGCGCCATCACCCAGGGATATACCCGGGACACAGCGCCATCACTCAGTGACCTACCTGGGACACATCGCCATCACCCAGATACATACCCCGGACACAGCGCCATCACTCAAGGACATACCCGGGACACAGTGCCATCACTCAGGGACATACCCGGGACACAGCGCCATCACCCCGATACCCAGATATATATCCCGGACACAGCGCCATCACTCAGGGACATACCCCGGACACAGCGCCATCACTCAGGGACCTACCCGGGACACAGAGCCATCACTCAGGGGCCTACCCGGGACACAGCGCCATCACTCAGGGACCTACCCGGGACACAGCGCCATCACCCAGATACCTACCCGGGACACAGCGCCATCACTCAGGGACCTACCCGGGACACAGCGCCATCACTCAGGGACCTACCCGGGACACAGCGCCATCACTCAGGGACCTACCCGGGACACAGCGCCATCACCCAGATACATACCCCGGACACAGCACCATCACTCAGGAACATACCCGGGACACAGCGCCATCACCCAGATACATACCTGGGACACAGTGCCATCACTCAGGGACATACCCGGGACACAGCGCCATCACCCAGGGACATACCCGGGACACAGCGCCATCACCCAGGGATATACCCGGGACACAGCGCCATCACTCAGGGACCTACCCGGGACACAGCGCCATCACCCAGATACATACCCCGGACACAGCGCCATCACTCAGGGACATACCTGGGACACAGCGCCATCACTCAGGGACATACCCGGGACACAGCGTCATCACCCAGATACATACCTGGGACACAGCGCCATCACCCAGGGACATATCCGGGACACAGCGCCATCACTCAGGGACATACCCGGGACACAGTGCCATCACCCAGATACATACCTGGGACACAGCGCCATCACCCAGGGACATACCCGGGACACAGCGCCATCACTCAGGGACATACCCGGGACACAGCGCCATCACTCAGGGACATACCCGGGACACAGTGCCATCACCCAGGGACATACCCGGGACACAGCGCCATCACCCAGGGACATACCCGGGACACAGCGCCATCACCCAGGGACATACCCGGGACACAGCGCCATCACCCAGGGACATACCCGGGACACAGCGCCATCACCCAGGGATATACCCGGGACACAGCGCCATCACTCAGGGACATACCCGGGACACAGTGCCATCACCCAGATACATACCCGGGACACAGCGCCATCACCCAGGGACATACCCGGGACACAGCGCCATCACCCAGATACATACCCGGGACACAGCGCCATCACCCAGATACATACCTGGGACACAGCGCCATCACCCAGATACATACCCGGGACACAGCGCCATCACTCAGGGACATACCCAGGACACAGCGCCATCACCCAGGGATATACCCGGGACACAGTGCCATCACCCAGGGATATACCCGGGACACAGCGCCATCACCCAGGGACATACCCGACACACAGCGCCATCACCCAGGAACCTAACTGATGCTGGGTGAGAGGGGTGAAGCTGATGTGTAAATATAGATTTCAGGGTAATTTGGGTGAATGTAGGGGGCAGATGATTACAGGGGATAGGGGCAGAATTCCACATCTTTATACCCTACGTAACGGCAGCTGATGCTGGATGATTATCACTGGTAACATAGAGCCGGCAGATGTTACTGATACTGGGGGCACAGGAAGCCCCTTTCCAGGCCTCGGGGTGGGGGGCTGATACGGAGCTGTGGCAGAGCGGAGTAGGGGGCACTGTGTGCCTGGTATATACAGCGGTCGCTGTGTGCGGTGTACGGTGTAATCCTCTGTCTCACGGTGGCGGTACGTGACTTATTACTGTGGTATTTGTCACGTGTCTCATCTGTGCGATATTACAGGTATATGCTGAATATCACGTACACTACGGGACACAGGCGTCCGGCACTTGGCGTTCCTGACATAGTCTATCTATGAGGTGCCGGATAGTTGTAGAGGGTGTTGGATGCGGAAGAGACAACTGGGAATCTGGATCTGCTGGATATTATAATCGCCCGTCACCGGGGGGGGGGGGGGGGGGGTGGGGGGGGGGGGGTGGTGACTGTGACTATCGTGACGGAGGGGTTAATCTCCACTGAATGTGCAATTTGTTATAGGACTGTACCCCACATAGTTGCTGTAGAGCAGGGGTTCTCCTCTCTAGTCCCACCAACAGGTCATGTTTTCTGGATCTCTTTAATCATGCACAGATGAGTTAATCTATGTTGCTGGGTCAGTTATTATCCCATCTGCATCCACAGACCGAAATCCCCAAAACATGACCTGTTGGGGGAACCTGATGTATGAGGTTGGGCACCCCGGCTGCAGATAAACTCCCGCATACATCTCGCCCCAGAATCTATGCCGCAATAGTGGTCGCTATGACAAGGCAGCACACTGTATATTATATTATATGTTTTTTTCTCTATCGTCCTAGTGGATGCTGGGGTTCCTGAAAGGACCATGGGGAATAGCGGCTCCGCAGGAGACAGGGCACAAAAAGTAAAGCTTTAGGATCAGGTGGTGTGCACTGGCTCCTCCCCCTATGACCCTCCTCCAAGCCTCAGTTAGATTTTTGTGCCCGGCCGAGAAGGGTGCAATCTAGGTGGCTCTCCTAAAGAGCTGCTTAGAAAAGTTTAGCTTAGGTTTTTTATTTTACAGTGAGTCCTGCTGGCAACAGGATCACTGCAACGAGGGACTTAGGGGAGAAGAAGTGAACTCACCTGCGTGCAGGATGGATTGGCTTCTTGGCTACTGGACATCAGCTCCAGAGGGACGATCACAGGTACAGCCTGGATGGTCACCGGAGCCTCGCCGCCGGCCCCCTTGCAGATGCTGAAACGAGAAGAGGTCCAGAATCGGCGGCAGAAGACTCCTCAGTCTTCTTAAGGTAGCGCACAGCACTGCAGCTGTGCGCCATTTCCTCTCAGCACACTTCACACGGCAGTCACTGAGGGTGCAGGGCGCTGGGAGGGGGGCGCCCTGGGAGGCAAATGAAAACCTTTTTTGGCTAAAAATACCTCACATATAGCCTCCGGGGGCTATATGGAGATATTTAACCCCTGCCAGAATCCGTTAAGAGCGGGAGACGAGGCCGCCGAAAAAGGGGCGGGGCCTATCTCCTCAGCACACAGCGCCATTTTCCCTCACAGAAAGGCTGGAGGGAAGGCTCCCAGGCTCTCCCCTGCACTGCACTACAGAAACAGGGTTAAAACAGAGAGGGGGGGCACTAATTTGGCGTTAGAAATATATAAAAAAGATGCTATAAGGGAAAACACTTATATAAGGTTGTCCCTATATAATTATAGCGTTTTTTGGTGTGTGCTGGCAAACTCTCCCTCTGTCTCTCCAAAGGGCTAGTAGGTCCTGTCCTCTATCAGAGCATTCCCTGTGTGTGTGCTGTGTGTCGGTACGTGTGTGTCGACATGTATGAGGACGATGTTGGTGAGGAGGCGGAGCAATTGCCTGTAATGGTGATGTCACTCTCTAGGGAGTCGACACCGGAATGGATGGCTTATTTAGGGAATTACGTGATAATGTCAACACGCGGCAAGGTCGGTTGACGACATGAGACGGCCGACAAACAATTAGTACCGGTCCAGACGTCTCAAAAACACCGTCAGGGGTTTTAAAACGCCCGTTTACTTTAGTCGGTCGACACAGACACAGACAGGGACACTGAATCCAGTGTCGACGGTGAATAAACAAACGTATTCCTTATTAGGGCCACACGTTAAGGGCAATGAAGGAGGTGTTACATATTTCTGATACTACAAGTACCACAAAAGAGGGTATTATGTGGGATGTGAAAAAACTACCGTAGTTTTTCCTGAATCAGATAAATTAAATGAAGTGTGTGATGATGCGTGGGTTCCCCCCGATAGAAAATATGGGCGGTATACCCTTTCCCGCCAGAAGTTAGGGCGCGTTGGGAAACACCCCTTAGGGTGGATAAGGCGCTCACACGCTTATCAGAACAAGTGGCGGTACCGTCTATAGATAGGGCCGTCCTCAAGGAGCCAGCTGACAGGAGGCTGGAAAAATATCATAAAAAGTATATACACACATACTGGTGTTATACTGCGACCAGCGATCGCCTCAGCCTGGATGTGCAGAGCTGGGGTGGCTTGGTCGGATTCCCTGACTAAAAATATTGATACCCTTGACAGGGACAGTATTTTATTGACTATAGAGCATTTAAAGGATGCATTTCTATATATGCGAGATGCACAGAGGGATATTTGCACTCTGGCATCAAGAGTAAGTGCGATGTCCATATCTGCCAGAAGATGTTTATGGACACGACAGTGGTCAGGTGATGCAGATTCCAAACGGCACAAAGGTGTATTGCCGTATAAAGGAAGAGGAGTTATTTGGGGTCGGTCCATCGGACCTGGTGGCCACGGCAACTGCTGGAAAATCCACCGTTTTTACCCTAAGTCACATCTCTGCAGAAAAAGACACCGTCTTTTCAGCTTCAGTCCTTTCGTCCCTATAAGAGTCATATCTGCCCAGGGATAGAGGAAAGGGAAGAAGACTGCAGCAGGCAGCCCATTCCCAGGAACAGAAGCGTTCCACCGCTTCTGACAAGCTCTCAGCATGACGCTGAGACCGTACAGGACCCCTGGATCCTACAAGTAGTATCCCAGGGGTACAGTTTGGAATGTCGAGACGTTTCCCCTGCGCAGGCTCCTGAAGTCTGCTTTACCAAGGTCTCCCTCCGACAAGGAGGCAGTATGGGAAACAATTCACGAGCTGTATTCCCAGCAGGTGATAATTAAATTACCCCTCCTACAACAAGAAAAGGGGTATTATTCCACACTATATTGTGGTACTGAAGCCAGAAGGCTAGGTGAGACCTATTCTAAATCTAAAAAAATTTGAACACTTACAAAGGTTCAAATCAAGATGGAGTCACTCAGAGCAGTGATAACGAACCGGGAAGAAGGGGACTATCTGGTGTCCCGAGACATCAGGGATGCTTACCTCCATGTCCCAAATTTGCCCTTATCACTAAGGGTACCTCAGGTTCGTGGTACAGAACTGTCTACGGCACCCCGGGTCTTTACCAAGGTAATGGCCGAAATGATGGTTCTTCTTCGAAGAAAAGGCGTCTTAATTATCCCTTCCTTGGACGATCTCCTGATAAGGGCAAAGTCCAGGGAACAGTTGGAGGTCGGAGTAGCACTATCTCGGATACTGTTACAACAGCAGGGGTGGATTCTAAATATTCCAAAATCGCAGCTGATCCCGACAACAAGTCTCCTGTGCTTAGGGATGATTCTGGACACAGTCCAGAAAAAGGTGTTTCTCCCGGAAGAGAAAGCCAGGGAGTTATCCGAGCTAGTCAGGAACCTCCTAAAATCAGTGCATCATTGCACAAGGGCCATGGTAAAAAAATGGTGACTTCCTTCGAAGCAATTCCAGTCGGCAGATTTCATGCAAGAACTTTTCAGTGGGATCTGCTGGACAAATGGTCCGGATCGCATCTTCAGATGCATCAGCGGATAACCCTATATCCAAGGACAAGGGTGTCTCTCCTGTGGTGGTTACAGAGTGCTCATCTTCTAGAGGGCCGCAGATTCGGCATTCAGTTTTGGATGTTGGTGACCACGGAGGCCAGCCCGAGAGGCTGGGGAGCAGTCACACAAGGAAAAAATTTCCAGGGAGTGTGATCAAGTCTGGAGATTTTTCTCCACATAAATATAGCTAAGGGTAAATTTATAATGCTCTAAGCTTAGCAAGACCTCTGCTTCAAGGTCAGCCGGTATTGATCCAGTGGGATAAAACATCACGGCAGTCGCCCACGTAAATAGACAGGGCGGCACAAGAAGCAGGAGGGCAGTGGCAAAAACTGCAAGGACTTTTCGCTGGGCGGAAAATCATGTGATAGCACTGTCAGCAGTGTTTCATTCCGGGAATGGAAACTGGGAAGCAGACTTCCTCAGTAGGCACGACCTCCACCCGGCAGAGTGGGAACTTCATGGGGAAGTTTTCCACATAATTGTAAACCGTTGGGAATTACCAAAGGTGGACATGATGGCGTCCCGTCTGAACAAAAAACGGGACAGGTATTGCGCCAGGTTAAGAGACCCTCAGGCAATAGCTGTGGACGTTCTGGTAACACCGTGGGTGTACCAGTCGGTGTATGTGTTCCATCCTCTGCTTTTCATACCTAAGGTACTGAGAATTATAAGACGTAGAGGAGTAAGAACTATACTCATGGCTCCGGATTGGCCAAGAAGGACTTGGTACCCGGAACTTCAAGAGATGCTCACAGAGGACTTATGGCCTCTGCCGCTAAGAAGGGACTTGTTTCAGCAGGTACCATGTCTGTTCCAAGACTTACCGCAGCTGCGTTTGACGGCATGGCGGTGGAACGCCGGATCCTAAGGGAAAAAGGCATTCAGGAAGAGGTCATTCCTACCCTGGTCAAAGCCAGAAAGGAGGTGACCGCACAACATTATCACCACATGTGGCGAAAATATGTTGCGTGGTGTGAGGCCAGGAAGGCCCCACGAAGAAATTTCAACTCGGTCGATTCCTGCATTTCTTGCAAACAGGAGTATCTATGGGCCTCAAATTGGGGTCCATTAAGGTTCAAATTTCGGCCCTGTCGATTTTTCTTCCAGAAAGAATTGGCTTCAGTTCCTGAAGTCCAGAAGTTTGTCAAGGGAGTATTGCATATACAACCCCCTTTTGTGCCTCCAGTGGCACTGTGGGATCTCAACGTAGTTCTGGGATTCCTCAAAACACATTGGTTTAAAACCAGTCAAATCTGTGGATTTGAAGCATCTCACATGAAAAGTGAACATGCTCTTGGACCTGGCCTGGAGTGTCAAATTGGTGGTTTTTTTCTCAAAAAAGCCCATATCTGTTTGTCCATTCGGACAGGGCAGAGCTGCGGACTCGTCCCCAGTTCTCTCCCTAAGGTGGTGTCAGTGTTTCACCTGAACCAGCTTATTGTGGTGTCTTGCGCCTACTAGGGACTTGGAGGACTCCAAGTTGCTAGATGTGGTCAGGGCCCTGAAAATATAGGTTCCAGGACGGCTGGAGTCAGGAAAACTGACTTGCTGTTATCCTGTATGCACCCAACAAACTGGGTGCTCTTGCTTTTAAGCAGACTTTTGCTAGTTGGATGTGTAATACAATTCAGCTTGCACATTCTGTGGCAGGCCTGCCACAGCCAAAATATGTAAATGCCCATTCCACAAGGAAGGTGGGCTCATCTTGGGCGGCTGCCCGAGGGGTCTCGGCTTTACAACTTTGCCGAGCGGCTATTTAGTCAGGGGCAAACACGTTTGTAAAATCCTACAAATTTGATACCCTGGCTAAGGAGGACCTGGAGTTCTCTCATTCGGTGCTGCAGAGTCATCCGCACTCTCCCGCCCGTTTGGGAGCTTTGGTATAATCCCCATGGTCCTTTCAGGAACCCCAGCATCCACTAGGACGATAGAGAAAATAAGAATTTACTTACCGATAATTCTATTTCTCGGAGTCCGTAGTGGATGCTGGGCGCCCATCCCAAGTGCGGATTATCTGCATTACTTGTACATAGTTACAAAAATCGGGTTATTATTGTTGTGAGCCATCCTTTCAGAGGCTCCGCTGTTATCATACTGTTAACTGGGTTCAGATCACAGGTTGTACAGTGTGATTGGTGTGGCTGGTATGAGTCTTACCCGGGATTCATAAATCCTTCCTTATTGTGTACGCTCGTCCGGGCACAGTACCTAACTGAGGCTTGGAGGAGGGTCATAGGGGGAGGAGCCAGTGCACACCACCTGATCCTAAAGCTTTACTTTTTGTGCCCTGTCTCCTGCGGAGCCGCTATTCCCCATGGTCCTTTCAGGAACCCCAGCATCCACTACGGACTCCGAGAAATAGAATTATCGGTAAGTAAATTCTTATTATTACACCAGTGACCGTATACTACATATTAAATGTTTGTTAATGATACAGGATTTGTAACATGTATATTCCATTAGACAGTTTTACATTGTGGGCAGAATAATTACTAATTGGTGCTCCTTAATTAGTATAATTATGGCTGGTTTCGGTGCTAATGTGCCGCGTTTCCCACTTTCCCTTACATTGGGTGGGTGATAGCCGTGTGGGGAGGGGGTACATGGCGGTGGGCTCCAGTGTGTACAGTTATTTCTCTGTGATCCTGGACACCCTGGGGTTGTATGTTGGTCATTTCCCAGGCTTGCGTCACTTTATACAGGTAGTTTTACCTTCAGATCATTTCACCTCTGACATATTCTATTTATTTGCATCCAAGTTCATGTAAATCCGATTCCTAATAACGTCACCACTGAGGTCACTGCTTGAGTATACAGACGAGAAGCAATGTATCACCAGGCTTTGTCTGCTGGTCTCAGTGTTCACAACTGTTTGGTTGGAATGAATGAAGCATTGTGTTTGTAGCAGAGTTGTTGTAACTTCTCCCCAGTATAAATCATCTCGGAGCGGAGGGTGTATGAGTGACACAGTCCGGAATAATTGCTATATAGGTGCTGGGAGGCACTCGTTACCCAACAGGCTCCAACCCGTCCTCTATTTCCCAGGTTGCTTTGAGCAGCTCCTGGTATTTGGTCTATACACAGTGTGACTGATACCCAATATCCCTCCGAGTATTCCTACAACACTGAGGAGCTCACGTACATCTGTGCGTATCCCTGCAAGATCACAGTAGTATATGTGCCTGGGTTACACCGGGAGAGAGCAGTGGTATATGTGCCCACATCGGGAGAGAACAGTAGTATATGTGCCTGGGTTACAGCGGGAGAGAGCAGTAGTATATGTGCGTGGGTTACACCGGGAGAAAGCAGTAGTATATATGCCTGGGTTACACCGGGAGAGTACAGTAGTATATGTACCTGGGTTACATCGGGAGAGAGCAGTAGTATATGTGCCTGGGTTACATCGGGAGAGAGCAGTAGTATATGTGCCTGGGTTACACCGGGAGAGAGCAGTAGTATATGTGCCTGAGTTACACCGGGAGAGTACAGTAGTATATATGCCTGGGTTACACCAGAGAGAGAGCAGTAGTATATGTGCCTGGGTTACACCGGGAGAGAGCAGTAGTATATGTGCCTGGGTTACATCGGGTGAGAGCAGTAGTATAAGTGCCTGGGTTACATCGGGAGAGAGCAGTAGTATAAGTGCCTGGGTTACACCGGGAGAAAGCAGTAGTATATGTGCCTGGGTTACACCAGGAGAGAGCAGTAGTGTATGTGCCTGTGTTACACCGGGAGAGAGCAGTAGTATATGTGCCTGGGTTACATCGGGTGAGAGCAGTAGTATAAGTGCCTGGGTTACATCGGGAGAGAGCAGTAGTATAAGTGCCTGGGTTACACCGGGAGAAAGCAGTAGTATATGTGCCTGGGTTACACCAGGAGAGAGCAGTCGTGTAAGTGCCTGGGTTACATCGGGTGAGAGCAGTAGTATATGTGCCTGGGTTACACCAGGAGAGAACAGTAGTATATGTGCCTGGGCTACATCGGGAGAGAGCAGTAGTATAAGTGCCTGGGTTACATCGGGTGAGAGCAGTAGTATATGTGCCTGGGTTACACCGGGAGAAAGCAGTAGTATATGTGCCTGGGTTACACCAGGAGAGAGCAGTAGTGTAAGTGCCTGGGTTACATCGGGTGAGAGCAGTAGTATATGTGCCTGGGTTACACCAGGAGAGAACAGTAGTATATGTGCCTGGGCTACACCGGGAGAGAGCAGTAGTATATGTGCCTGGGTTACACCAGGAGAGAGCAGTAGTATATGTGCCTGGGTTACACCAGGAGAGAGCAGTAGTATATGTGCCTGGGTTACACCAGGAGAGAGCAGTAGTATATGTGCCTGGGTTGCAACGGGAGAGAGCAGTAGTATATGTGCTTGGGTTACACCGGGAGAGAGCCGTAGTATATGTGCCTGGGTTACATCGGGATACAGCAGTAGTATATGTGCTTGGGTTACACCGGGAGAGAGCCGTAGTATATGTGCCTGGGTTACATCGGGAGAAAGCAGTAGTATATATGCCTGGGTTACACCGGGAGAGTACAGTAGTATATGTACCTGGGTTACACCAGAGAGAGCAGTAGTATATGTGCCTGGGTTACATCGGGAGAGAGCAGTAGTATATGTGCCTGGGTTACACCGGGAGAGAGCAGTAGTATATGTGCCTGAGTTACACCGGGAGAGTACAGTAGTATATATGCCTGGGTTACACCAGAGAGAGAGCAGTAGTATATGTGCCTGTGTTACACCGGGAGAGAGCAGTAGTATATGTGCCTGGGTTACATCGGGTGAGAGCAGTAGTATAAGTGCCTGGGTTACATCGGGAGAGAGCAGTAGTATAAGTGCCTGGGTTACATCGGGTGAGAGCAGTAGTATATGTGCCTGGGTTACACCGGGAGAAAGCAGTAGTATATGTGCCTGGGTTACACCGGGAGAAAGCAGTAGTATATGTGCCTGGGTTACACCAGGAGAGAGCAGTAGTGTAAGTGCCTGGGTTACATCGGGTGAGAGCAGTAGTATATGTGCCTGGGTTACACCAGGAGAGAACAGTAGTATATGTGCCTGGGCTACACCGGGAGAGAGCAGTAGTATATGTGCCTGGGTTACACCAGGAGAGAGCAGTAGTATATGTGCCTGGGTTACACCAGGAGAGAGCAGTAGTATATGTGCCTGGGTTGCATCGGGAGAGAGCAGTAGTATATGTGCCTGGGTTACACCGGGAGAGAGCAGTAGTATATGTGCCTGGGTTACACCGGGAGAGAGCAGTAGTATATGTGCCTGGGTTACACCGGGAGAGAGCAGTAGTATATGTGCCTGGGTTACATCGGGAGAGAGCAGTAGTATATGTGCCTGGGTTACATCGAGAGAGGGCAGTAGTATATGTGCCTGGGTTACATTTGGAGAGAACAGTAGTATATGTGCCTGGGTTACATTTGGAGAGAGCAGTAGTATATGTGCCTGGGTTACACCGGGAGAGAGCCGTAGTATATGTGCCTGGGTTACATCGGGAGAGAGCAGTAGTATATGTGCTTGGGTTACACCGGGAGAGAGCCGTAGTATATGTGCCTGGGTTACATTTGGAGAGAACAGTGTGACTTGATGAGACTCTCTGCACGCACCAAGTGATCACAGATTGGGATTGGGTCTTACTGGACCTGGGCCAATAGGGGATTCCCTCTTACCATCAGTTACCGCCTGTTACTGACTCCACCCACTGTGCAGTCAGTGGGTATTTTTCTGCCACCACTAGGCTCCTTCAACACGGCACCTGGAACAGTGTTTCTACTCGGGCTCCTACCACCGGCACCTGATACCACTTGCTGCTGTGTATACGTAGACAGACACCTTCTCACTGTGTTTGTCGACCCCCACTGGTCACTGACCTGGACCAGGCCCTGTACAGTAGCTGGCAGAGGGTGGAGCTAGGAGATGCTGGGCTCAACCCAGAACAGGTGGAGAACAGGACTGCGTGTGTCACATTCCTATTTGTTGAAAGATGAAAGGCAGTCATCTTAAAGTCAAGATGTTTATTGCTCAAATGGTTTAAAAAAGACTCTTCCCTTTTTCAAGGGGATATAACATACAGATGTTAACAGCAGTTCCACACTTCTAGATGTCAGATAAGGTATTCCCAACTCGGGGCACACAGCCCTCCTTTTTATCTGACTCCATCATACAATACTACAGGGGGTAGGTCCACCCTGTAATTTTTACCCAATCACGTGAAGTGCATGTGTCTTGCATACCCAAAGCATGATCACCTTTAACATTGCCCCCTATAGACAGTGAGGAGTGGTCACTCCTCTGTGCCTTGGCACACCTGCCATGTTAGTCACAGCCCAGGTGCCGGCTCGTCTGGGATGGGGAGGAAGGTTCCCTCCAAATCAAATTTCCAGGAATCTTCCTAGGGACCAAGCCTGCCACTTCTAGTCTGAATTTGAGGTCCAAGATGGGCAGACAGGATCCCCGAGCAGAGTCTCCTTGCCACGGGAGGTGGTCAGAGGGACCCAGCAGCTCACAAAGAGCCCTGGATTCCCCATAGACCACCAGGGAGAAAAGCAAGTATACAGATGGGTCCACGGTTATCTTGACTAGTTTTCTGCGCCTAGGCACAACATGATTTATTAGCATAAACCCTTCATCTATTGTTCTCAGCTGCAATACAATACAGAGAACAATACAGCAGGGGATTAAGTCATTACAGCGGGGGATTGAGTCCGATTGGCCAGTCTCATCATCAATCATATTAAAGGTCAAGATAAACATGGACCCAACTGTACTTTAAATACATTTTAAAAACTTTTCACATTGCACACTGAGCCTGTGCACCGCAATAGGTTTTCCCCTCCGCAGCACACAGCTCAGTGCTGTATATACATTTAAACCCACATTTATACAGTTCATTATTTCAAAAGACATTTGTTTCATTGTGTGTGCAGTGTTGTTCATATCCGCGCCGGGACTGCAACTCCTTTCTGCGCTGGGGACACCAGGAGCTATTTTCCCGGACCCCAGAATGCTGCAGCACATGTGCCGTGCGTCCTCCTTCTGCAGTTGGGGAGTCTGTACAGGCTGTAATAGGCCCTACACACTGGGCGATGTTACTGGAAGATATGAACGATCTCGTTCATTAATGAACGAGATACCGTTCATATCTTTCAGTGTGGAGGCACCAGCGATGAACGATGTGCGGCCCCACGCTCGTTCATCGCCGGTGCCCCGTCGCTTGTGCTTGCAGGCCAATATGGACGAGATCATCAATATTTGTCTGCACTGCTATGGAGCCGGGTGATGGGGGGAGTAAAGAAACTTCACTCCCCCCGTCACTACCCCCCCCTTCCCGCCGCCGGGTCGCCCGTCAGCCGTATCCTCCGTGGGGAAGCTTGGCGGCAGATCTATCAGTGTGTAGGGCTCATTACTCTCCCCTGGTGCAGAGCAGTGAATGGTCCCGCACCCCTGCTGCTTACCTATGGGAAAACGTTGCGGCTTGCGAACAGGGATACTTGTGGGTCCCGCCACCCCTGTCTGGCTACGGGGGTTGTGCACCTGCATGTTCACGTGTTCACGCAGGTGCACTAGTACTAGCACTGCCAAATCTTTTCATAGCGATGAAAGAAATTGTGGAAACAGTTCATTTTTGAATCGGCCTCTTGTGAAGTAAAAACAGGAAACAAACACAAACTTCCAGTTGTATATTGTTTATTAGCTTAGTATTGCGCAAAGGTTCTCAAACTCAGTCCTCAGGACCCCACACGGTTCATGTTTTGCAGGTCACCTGTAGATTTTTTAAATGTGACAGTTGGTGATACACGGTGCACCTGCCGGGTGACATGGAAAACGTGAACTGTGTGGGGTCCTGAGGACCGAGTTTGAGAACCTCTGGTATAGCGCTTACATAGGAAGCAGTGCTGTACGATGCCAGAAGGGTTTGGTCACTGTAGCCCAATCCTTCAGTGGAATTTACAATCTGATTTCCCTGTCACAGGCAGAGCATCGCTGAAGACCATTCAGTCTGAAGCCAGGGATATAACACTGTTTGCTTGGATTGTAGAAGGGAGACCAGCATTGGTAGTAGTGGCCCATGTGGACATCGTACAAACATACAAGCGGATAGCGCCCTGCTCGGTGCATTGGGCTGGAATTGTCCTGTATTAGAAATGGACAGTAATGTTCCCTGATGCATTATATTTCTCCTTCATCCATTAGGGGACACTGGAGCATATAGACAATGGGGTATAGACGAGTGGATAATTTGAGCCTGGCACTTTAAATTTTTCAGGAAGTGTAGCTGGCTCCTCCCCCTCTATATCCCTTCAAGCCCATATTGAGTCACTAATTATCCCGGTTTCACTTTGGGGTTTGGGTTGATATCTTCCTTTTGTAAACTTCATGCTAGTGTCCCACCCCGCATAAATTTTATATAGAGGCAGAATCGCAGAAGCACCCAGGGTACGTCACCATCATGGCTTATATACTGTATAAGGTGCTGCAAAGCTCTGCAGCTCTGGACCGTCAATGTAACAGATGCTACAACATAGGGAGATGTATCAAAGTTTGGACAGAGCTAAAGCACCAACCAATCAGCTCCTGTCATGTTTCATACACAGCCTGTAACAAGGCTGTTACTTTATCTCTCTCCACTTTATCTCGCCAAGCTTTGATACAGTATCCAAATAGGAGAGTATATAACACGAAGATCTCTGTCTATTGAAGTAACCCTGTGCATGCCACTGATTGATCTGGAATACCGACACAGTTCTGATCGCGCTTTGCATAGGAGGCCTGTTGAATGAGTGTATGACCCGTGTTTGCCGTCCTGTGAAGGGTTTCTTACATGTAGTTCTGTGGTATAACATAGTGGAGTGTTTGCTCTGTGTTACATGCATTGACTCTGGCGCTGTGTACGGATGGCGCACAGCCTGGGGCGTGGGATCTGTTGCAGCAGGTCGGGGCTGTCACAGACTGTTGAGTTTTAGTCTTCTTTTACAATAGGAGATTTTTTTTCCTGTGTTTATTTAAATTGTTGGCACTTGGCAAAGTCAGGTTACAGGGTGTTAGGTGGCACCGTCACCTGCTCAGGGCACACAGTGTAATGCTGGCGCAGTGTGCGTAGTATAAGGCGCTCTGGGAAAGTAAACGGATGTATTATATTTATGTGATGTGGATTTTTGTCCTCAAGCGAGCGCTTATTGTAATCCTTCTTCTGCCTTCCGATGTCTGTGCATCCCCTCTGCTGTACAGCTGGCATGTAGACACCCAGATGTATTATTATTCTGACCATTAGCAGATATTTATATAGCGCACACCTATTCCGCAGCGCCTTATAGAGAATATTTAGCCATTCACATCAGTCCAGTGATCTTACAATCTATGGTGGTCATTCCGAGTTGATCGCTCGCTAGCAGTTTTTAGCAGCGGTGCAAACACTATGCCGCCTTCCACTGGGAGTGTATTTTAGCTTAGCAGAAGTGCGAATGAAAGGATCGCAGAGCGGCTTCAAAATAATTTTGTGCAGTTTCATAGTAGCTTCAAACCTACTCAGCGCTTGCGATCACTTCAGACCATTCAGTTCCTGATTTGACGTCACAAACACGCCCTGCGTTTACCCAGCCACGCCTGCGATTTTCCTGGCACGCCTGTGTTTTTCCGAAGAATCCCTGAAAACGGTCAGTTGACACCCAGAAACGCCCACTTCCTGTCACTCTGCGGCTGCCAGTGCGACTGAAAAGCTTCGCTAGACCCTGTGTAAAACGACATCGTTCGTTGTAATAGTACGTCGCGCGTGCACATTGCACCGCATACGCAGAAGTGGCTTATTTTGCCTCATCGCTGCACAGCGAACGAATGCAGCTAGTGATCAACTCGGAATAACCACCCATATATATTCCCTAGTATTTGAGCACACACTAGGGTTCATTTCTCGTTGGGAACCATTTAGGCAAGTATATTTTTGGAGTGGACTCTTTATAATCTCCAAGACCCCTGATCATTATATAATCCCCCACCCTCTCCCCCAAATAAAAAATCCAAGTTACATAAATACCTTTTGACACCCTTGAGACACGCTAATGACCCTTCATGTTGTGTGTGGTTGTATGTACTGTAATTTCCCTGAGCTGAGAGGGACTCACCTTCCCTTCCAAAGTTGCATGTGTTATATTAATTTATCATTGGGTGATAGTGGCCCCTATAAACTTTTAACCTGCTATATATCTCATTATGCCCCTGGACCCGCTCATTATAATGTGGTATAAAATGAACTGTAGGGCACTGTTACATAATAAGAACTGGGGAACTGTAATGTGGCATAATATAAATTGGAGGCCCTATAGGCCGGGATCTAATGGGAGCCGAGTTTTGCGTCCGGGACAAACTCAGGCATTAGAAGTGCGTTTTTCCCCCTGGAATTCGGCCAATCTAATGGCATGTGTCATTTACACTACCAATGCAAATCAGATCCGACTTCTCATGGGATTTTTAGACTAGGAAGCGTCTGTTATTTTAACAGGTTTACAGTGATATAAGATCACCCATTGGCACCCAGACGACACGTGATTAAAACACAAACTAAATAATCCCCAGTCCTCCACGACGCACAAGCAGCTTTTGCTGTTTAACATGATATGCGGCATGGCTATATTCTGTGTGCAATTGTGACTATCTAATTATGGTACAGTGTTTGCCTGGAATACCCTGTAGCATAACATTTCCTATGCAGATACAGCCGCTATTACACACAGTAGGCATACCGCATATCATTTTAATCAGCAAAAGCTGCTTGCTTGTTCTATTCACATCGTTTTGCGTTTAAGACGCACTTTCCGGGAAAAATTAGCTAGATTGACAGGTACAGAACACAGGCTGTTTTGAGAGATCAAAGTTTTTTTTGAAGGTTAGAAATAATAATAAAAAAATGTTTATTTGCTGTATTTGTGTACTTGTAATTTATTTGCAACATTGTCAAATACAACTTGCCCCAAAAAAACACAGGTCTGTGTATGTCCGACTTTGTAGAGCTGTTTTTTGTGAAATTTTCAAACTCTGACTCCATTAGATCGGCCGAGTTGTATGTTTAACATAGGGAAACATCAAGTAGATCCGATTAATTAATTATTTATTTATTTATTTATTTATTTTACCGGGCGCTCTTATTTAGACTACAAAACATCCAACTTTTCATGGACTCGGACGCTGTTACATTGGCCAGGTTTGCAAAATGCCTGACTTTTGTGGCAAAATTGGTAATTGTAAAAACTCAGATCGCACTTGGCTTCCATTACATCCCGGCCCTAGTGTGGCATAATATGAACGGGGGCAGCACCGTAATGTGGCGTAATATGGGCACTGTAATTTTTTTTATTTTTTATTTTTAACAGTTTCTTATATAGCGCAGCAAATTCCATTGCACATTACAGTTGGAAACAGTGATAACATGAAACAAAACAATTGCAAACAACAGTGAAAAAACAAGACTGGGTAATAACAGACAGACATAGAGGTAGGAGGGCCCTGCTTGCAAGCTGACAATTTATAGGGAGATAGGCATTGATACACAAGGATAGGTGCTACCTATTGCATAAGGGTCCACCAGATTGCAGAGGATCTTGGTGGGCTGTATGATGTTGATGTTGTGCTAGGGTCAGGATGATGTGAAAGTGAAGAAAGAGAAAACATGTGAGGTTATGTGTAGACTGTGCAGTGGGGATATAATTGGATGGGAAAGTTTTATGAAGGTTGTGTGAGCGGTTCTAGAATTTGATGTGAGTTTTCAGGGAACGATTGAAGGTTTGGAGACTATGAGAGAGTCTTATCCTACGTGGTAGGGCGTTCCACAGAGTGGGTGCAGCTCGAAGAAAGTCCTGCAATCGTGCATGGGAGCGAGTAACGAGTGTGGATGAGAGACGCAGACCTTGTGCAGAACGGATAGATCGAGTAGGGAGATGATATAAGAGAAGAGATATATGTTAGTGTAGTTTGGTTAATGGCCTTGTGTGTGAGTAAAAGTATTTTATATTGAATACGGTAGAATGCAGGTAACCAATGGAGGGACTGACAGAGCGGATCTGCAGACGATGAACGTCTAGCGAGGAAGATTAGCCTCGCAGCTGCAGTCAGAATGGATTGTAGTGGTGAGAGTCTGTTTGGGAAGACCGGTCAGGAGACTGTTACAATAATCAATGCGGGAGATGATGAGAGCGTGGATTAGATTTCTTGCTGTGTCTTGTGTAAGATATGGTCGTATTTTAGATATGTTTCTTAAGGGGGGTACTCACGGAGCGATATTCTAAGCAATCTGACTAGATTGCTTAGAATATCGGCATGATCGCTCCGTGTGTAGCCCCCTCAGCGATAGTGATGCGCGGCCCCGCACATCGCTATCGCTGCTGCTAGATTGGCCTGCATGCAGGCCAATCTAGCGGGTCGTTCACTTCACCCGCTGGGTGAAGTGAGCGGCCCCCCCGTCTCCCCCCGCACGCTCAGCACAGATCGCGCTGTGCTGAGCTGCAGGAGAGATGTGTGCTGAGCGGTTCGCTCAGCACACATCTCTCCCAAATCGGCCCGTGGGTACTGGGCTTTAGATGTATGTAACATGATCTTGAGACAGATTGAATGTGGGGAACAAAGGACAGTTCAGAGTCAGGGTGACACCTAGGCAGCGAGCTTGTGGGGTAGGGTAGATAGTCGAGTTATCAACAGTGATAGAGATATCAGGTTGGTAACTATTATTGGGCGGTGGAAATATAATTAACTCTGTTTTGGAAATATTAAGTTTGAGGTGGCGAGATGTCATCTAAGATAAAACAGCAGAGAGGCATTCGGTGACACGGCCCAATACAGATAGAGACAAATCTGGGGAGGATAGGTAGATTTGTGTTTCATCTGGATACAGGTGATAGCTGATTAGTTTGCCAAGAGAACGTAATCTGACTGAAGTGGGTCCAGTAAGTTGTGTGAGTTATGAAAGTGTGTGAGGCGAGTGTAGGCAAGTCTCTCAAGTAGCTGGGAGGAGCATGGGAGCTGAGAGATGGGATGGGGGAGAGGCATGGCAGCTTAGAGATGGGAAGGGGGAGAGGCATGGCAGCTGAGAGATGGGAAGGGGGAGAGGCATGGCAGCTGAGAGATGGGAAGGGGGAGAGGCATGGCAGCTGAGAGATGGGAAGGGGGAGAGGCATGGCAGCTGAGAGATGGGAAGGGGGAGAGGCATGGCAGCTGAGAGATGGGAAGGGGGAGAGGCATGGCAGCTGAGAGATGGGAAGGGGGAGAGGCATGGCAGCTGAGAGATGGGAAGGGGGAGAGGCATGGCAGCTGAGAGATGGGACGGTAGTTTGAGACAGAATTTACAGTAGGTCTGAAATTTTTTTGGGGGGAGAATGGGAGTAATCACTGCGTGCTTCAACGGTGAAGGAAAGATAATGTAACGTGGCACAATATAAATTGGAGGGACTATAGTGTGAAATAGTATGAACTGGGGCAGCACTGTAATGCGGCATAATATGAAGTGGAGGCGTTATAGTGTGGCATAACATGAACTGGGCGCACTGTACGGCATAATGTGTACTAGGGCACTCATGTTGTACAGAAGATGTACTAGGGCACTGCTATGGGGAATTAGCTTACCAACTGCTGTGGAGAGCTGTCTGTAGAAGTCATGGGACATTGAACATGTTACTATGGGGCCCACAAAGTGCCGGCTACCCAACCACCATCTTACACACCTTGACGTCCACATAAAATGGGGATGCTGCAGAGTAAGTATAACCATTGGGGGCTCCAATATGGTTGTGTCTATGTTCCCCTAGTGGGAAGGACCAAGAAGTGACCGGACGAGAGGGCAGAAGAGATATTCCGCCCTTACAGCACGTAAATGTTTTATTCATTCTCTGTTTTAGGTTATTTTGTTTTATCCATGCACCATTGTACCCTGCGGGCTCCGTGTCTCGCTCCATTTTCCTTGCCACAGGTCCCATCAGAGGTGGTAGAGAGCAATGTAAACATGCATGGGACAGACATAAGCATATCCTTACACAGAGCTAAGGATCTAATAGGGTTTCAGGTAACAAGATGGGGGCAGACTAGATGGGCCAAGTGGTTCTCATGTTTGTGTGAATCAAAGCTTGTACAGAGGACATTGATCTCCCGTTATAAGAGGTGAACGTTCTTACTGACGCTGGTCACCCTAATGAAGCCGAACTCTTGTTCTATGTAACAAATAAATAGCTTTGTTGTTGTGTAATTCTTCTCTGAATGAAACTAAATTAATGCAACTTGTTGTACATTGTATGTGAGTGTGCAGTAAGTGTGTGTGTGTAACCGGGATTCTCTCTGTATTACAGGAAGTTCAGTCACCTGGTCCGTACTCACAAGGAGGAACTATCAGGAGATACATTGTACAGAACCCGGAACAGGTACGTCTAATACATTATATAGCGTGTAACAGATTGCTACATGTGTTACAGGGGGGCTATAATCACTGCTACATGTGTTACAGGGGGGCTATAATCACTGCTACATGTGTTACAGGGGGGATATAATCGTACTGCTACATGTGTTACAGGGGGGCTATAATCGTACTACTACATGTGTTACAGGGGGCTATAATCACACTGCTACATGTGTTACAGGGGGGCTATAATCACACTGCTACATGTGTTACAGGGGGGCTATAATCACACTGCTACATGTGTTACAGGGGGGCTATAATCACACTGCTACATGTGTTACAGGGGGGCTATAATCACACTGCTACATGTGTTACAGGGGGGCTATAATCGTACTGCTACATGTGTTACGGGGGGCTAAAATCACACTGCTACATGTGTTACAGGGGGGCTATAATCGTACTGCTACATGTGTTACAGGGGGGCTATAATCACACTGCTACATGTGTTACAGGGCGGATATAATCACACTGCTACTTGTGTTACAGGGGGGCTATAATCACACTGCTACATGTGTTACAGGGGGGCTATAATCACACTGCTACATGTGTTACAGGGGGGATATAATCACACTACTACATGTATTACAGGGGGGCTATAATCACACTGCTACATGTGTTACAGGGGCGCTATAATCACACTGCTACATGTGTTACAGGGGGCTATAATCACACTGCTACATGTGTTACAGGGGGGCTATAATAACACTGCTACATGTGTTACAGGGGGCTATAATCACAGTGCTACATGTGTTACAGAGGGCTATAACCACACTGCTACATGTGTTACAGGGGGGTATAATCACACTGCTACCTGTGTTACAGGGGGGCTATAATTACACTGCTGCATGTGTTACAGGGGGGCTATAATCACACTGCTACATGTGTTACAGGGGGGCTATAATCACACTGCTACAAGTGTTACAGGGGGGTTATAACCACACTGCTACATGTGTGATAAAAGGGGGCTATAATCGCACTGCTACATGCGTGATAAAGGGGGGCTATAATCGTAGTGCTACATGTGTGATAAAGGGGGGCTATAATCACACTGCTACATGTGTTACGGGGGGCTATAATCACACTGCTACATGTGTTACAGGGGGGTATAATCACAGTGCTTCGTGTGTTACAGGCGGGTATAATCACACTGCTACATGTGTTACAGGGGGTATAATCACACTGCTACATGTGTTACAGGGTGGTATAATCACAGTGCTACATGTGTTACAGGGGCTATAATCACACTGCTACATGTGTTACAGGGGGGCTATAATCACACTGCTACATGTGTTACAGGGGGGCTATAATCACACTGCTACATGTGTTACAGGGTGGTATAATCACACTGCTACATGTGTTACAGGGTGGTATAATCACACCGCTACATGTGTTACAGGGGGGCTATAATCACACTGCTACATGTGTTACAGGGGGCTATAATCACACTGCTACATGTGTTACAGGGGGCTATAATCACACTGCTACATGTGTTACAGGGGAGCTATAATCACACAGCTAAATGTGTTACAGGGGGGTATAATCACACTGCTACATGTGTTACAGGGGGGCTATAATCACACTGCTACATGTGTTACAGGGGGGTATAATCACACTGCTACATGTGTTACAGGGGGGATATAATCACACTGCTACATGTGTTACAGGGGGGTATAATCACACTGCTACATGTGTTACAGGGGGGCTATAATCACACTGCTACATGTGTTACAGGGAAGCTATAATCACACTGCTACATGTGTGATAAAAGGGGGCTATAATC
This sequence comes from Pseudophryne corroboree, assembly GCF_028390025.1. Taxonomy (NCBI): domain Eukaryota; kingdom Metazoa; phylum Chordata; class Amphibia; order Anura; family Myobatrachidae; genus Pseudophryne; species Pseudophryne corroboree. Next base: position 480,395,426 of record NC_086451.1, read on the forward strand.
GCACTGCTACATGCGTGATAAAGGGGGGCTATAATCGTAGTGCTACATGTGTGATAAAGGGGGGCTATAATCACACTGCTACATGTGTTACGGGGGGCTATAATCACACTGCTACATGTGTTACAGGGGGGTATAATCACAGTGCTTCGTGTGTTACAGGCGGGTATAATCACACTGCTACATGTGTTACAGGGGGTATAATCACACTGCTACATGTGTTACAGGGTGGTATAATCACAGTGCTACATGTGTTACAGGGGCTATAATCACACTGCTACATGTGTTACAGGGGGGCTATAATCACACTGCTACATGTGTTACAGGGGGGCTATAATCACACTGCTACATGTGTTACAGGGTGGTATAATCACACTGCTACATGTGTTACAGGGTGGTATAATCACACCGCTACATGTGTTACAGGGGGGCTATAATCACACTGCTACATGTGTTACAGGGGGCTATAATCACACTGCTACATGTGTTACAGGGGGCTATAATCACACTGCTACATGTGTTACAGGGGAGCTATAATCACACTGCTAAATGTGTTACAGGGGGGTATAATCACACTGCTACATGTGTTACAGGGGGGCTATAATCACACTGCTACATGTGTTACAGGGGGGTATAATCACACTGCTACATGTGTTACAGGGGGGATATAATCACACTGCTACATGTGTTACAGGGGGGTATAATCACACTGCTACATGTGTTACAGGGGGGCTATAATCACACTGCTACATGTGTTACAGGGAAGCTATAATCACACTGCTACATGTGTTACAGGGGGGCTATAATCACACTGCTACATTTGTTACAGGGGGGCTATAATCACTGCTATATGTGTTACAGGGGGCTATAATCACACTGCTACACATGTTACAGGGGGGCTATAATCACACTGCTACATGTGTTACAGGGGGGCTATAATCACACTGCTACCTGTGTTACTAGGGGGGCTATAATCACACTGCTACATGTGTTACAGGTGGGCTATAATCACACTGCTACATGTGTTACAGGGGGGATATAATCACACTGCTACCTGTGTTACAGGGGGGCTATAAACACTGCTACATGTGTTACAGGGGGGCTATAATCACACTGCTACATGTGTTACAGGGGGCTATAATCACACTGCTATATGTGTTATAGGGGGCTCTAATCACACTGCTACATGTGTTACAGGGGGCTATAATCACACTGCTACATGTGTTACAGGGGGGCTATAACCACACTGCTACATGTGTTACATGGGGCTATAATCACACTGCTAGATGTGTTACAGGGTGGTATAATCACACTGCTACATGTGTTACAGGGGGCTATAATCACACTGCTACATGTGTTACAGGGGGCTATAATCACACTGCTACATGTGTTACAGGGGGCTATAATCACACTGCTACATGTGTTACAGGGGGGCTATAATCACACTGCTACATGTGTTACAGGGGGGATATAATCACACTGCTACCTGTGATACAGGGGGGCTATAATCACACTGCTACATGTGTTACAGGGGGGATATAATCACACTGCTACATGTGTTACATGGGGTATAATCACACTGCTACATATGTTACAGGGGGCTATAATCACACTGCTATATGTGTTACAGGGGGCTATAATCACACTGCTATATGTGTTACAGGGGGCTATAATCACACTGCTACACGTGTTACAGGGGGGCTATAATCACACTGCTACATGTGTTACAGGGTGGATATAATCACACTGCTACATGTGTTACAGGGGGGCTATAATCACACTGCTACATGTGTTACAGGGTGGTATAATCACACTGCTACATGTGTTACAGGGAGGCTATAATCACACTGCTACATGTGTTACAGGGGGGATATAATCACACTGCTACATGTGTTACAGGGGGCTATAATCACACTGTTACATGTGTTACAGGGGGTTATAGTCACACTGCTACATGTGTTACAGGGGGCTAAAATCACACTGCTACATGTGTTACAGGGGGGTATAATCACACTGCTAAATGTGTTACAGGGGGCTATAATCAAACTACTACATGTGTTACAGGGGGGCTATAATCACACTGCTACATGTGTTACAGGGGAGTATAATCACACTGCTACATTTGTTACAGGGGGGCTATAATCACACTGCTACATGTGTTACAGGGGGGGTATAATCACACTGCTACATGTGTTACAGGGGGGCTATAATCACACTGCTACTATTGTTACAGGGGGCTATTATCACACTGCTATATGTGTTACAGGGGGCTATAATCACACTGCTACACGTGTTACAGGGGGGCTATAATCACACTGCTACCTGTGTTACAGGGGGGCTATAATCACACTCCTACATGTGTTACAGGGGGGTATAATCACACTGCTACATGTGTTACAGGGGGTATATCACACTGCTACATATGTTACAGGGGGGCTATAATCACACTGCTACATGCGTTACAGGGGGGTATAATCACACTGCTACATGTGTTACAGGGGGGCTATAGCCACTCTGCTACATGTGTTACAGGGGGCTATAATCACACTGCTACATGTGTTACAGGGGGGTATAATCACACTGCTACATGTGTTACAGGGGGCTATAATCACACTGCTACATGTGTTACAGGGGGGCTATAATCACACTGCTACATGTGTTACAGGGGAGTATAATCACACTGCTACATTTGTTACAGGGGGGCTATAATCACACTGCTACATGTGTTACAGGGGGGGTATAATCACACTGCTACATGTGTTACAGGGGGGCTATAATCACACTGCTACATGTGTTACAGGGGGCTATAATCACACTGCTATATGTGTTACAGGGGGCTATAATCACACTGCTACACATGTTACAGAGGGGCTATAATCACACTGCTACATGTGTTACAGGGGGGTATAATCACACTGCTACATGTGTTACAGGGGGGCTATAGCCACTCTGCTACATGTGTTACAGGGGGCTATAATCACACTGCTACATGTGTTACAGGGGGGTATAATCACACTGCTACATGTGTTACAGGGGGCTATAATCACACTGCTACATGTGTTACAGGGGGGCTATAATCACACTGCTACATGTGTTACAGGGGAGTATAATCACACTGCTACATTTGTTACAGGGGGGCTATAATCACACTGCTACATGTGTTACAGGGGGGGTATAATCACACCGCTACATGTGTTACAGGGTGGTATAATCACACTGCTACATGTGTTACAGGAAGGCTATAATCAAACTGCTACATGTGTTACAGGGGGCTATAATCACACTGCTACATGTGTTACAGGGGGGATATAATCACACTGCTACCTGTGATACAGGGGGGCTATAATCACACTGCTACATGTGTTAAAGGGGGGATATAATCACACTGCTACATGTGTTACATGGGGTATAATCACAGTGCTACATGTGTTACAGGGGGGCTATAACCACACTGCTACATGTGTTACAGGGGGCTATAATCACACTGCTACATGTGTTACAGGGGGTTATAATCACACTGCTACATGTGTTACAGGGGGCTAAAATCACACTGCTACATGTGTTACAGGGGGGTATAATCACACTGCTAAATGTGTTACAGGGGGCTATAACCAAACTACTACATGTGTTACAGGGGGGCTATAATCACACTGCTACATGTGTTACAGGGGAGTATAATCACACTGCTACATTTGTTACAGGGGGGCTATAATCACACTGCTACATGTGTTACAGGGGGGGGGTATAATCACACTGCTACATGTGTTACAGGGCGGCTATAATCACACTGCTACATTTGTTACAGGGGGCTATTATCACACTGCTATATGTGTTACAGGGGGCTATAATCACACTGCTACACGTGTTACAGGGGGGCTATAATCACACTGCTACCTGTGTTACAGGGGGGCTATAATCACACTCCTACATGTGTTACAGGGGGGTATAATCACACTGCTACATGTGTTACAGGGGGTATATCACACTGCTACATATGTTACAGGGGGGCTATAATCACACTGCTACATGTGTTACAGGGGGGTATAATCACACTGCTACATGTGTTACAGGGGGGCTATAGCCACTCTGCTACATGTGTTACAGGGGGCTATAATCACACTGCTACATGTGTTACAGGGGGGTATAATCACACTGCTACATGTGTTACAGGGGGCTATAATCACACTGCTACATGTGTTACAGGGGGGCTATAATCACACTGCTACATGTGTTACAGGGGAGTATAATCACACTGCTACATTTGTTACAGGGGGGCTATAATCACACTGCTACATGTGTTACAGGGGGGGTATAATCACACTGCTACATGTGTTACAGGGGGGCTATAATCACACTGCTACATGTGTTACAGGGGGCTATAATCACACTGCTATATGTGTTACAGGGGGCTATAATCACACTGCTACATGTGTTACAGGGGGGCTATAATAACACTGCTACATGTGTTACAGGGGGCTATAATCACAGTGCTACATGTGTTACAGAGGGCTATAACCACACTGCTACATGTGTTACAGGGGGGTATAATCACACTGCTACCTGTGTTACAGGGGGGCTATAATTACACTGCTACATGTGTTACAGGGGGGGTATAATCACACTGCTACATGTGTTACAGGGGGGCTATAATCACACTGCTACATGTGTTACAGGGGGCTATAATCACACTGCTATATGTGTTACAGGGGGCTATAATCACACTGCTACATGTGTTACAGGGGGGCTATAATAACACTGCTATATGTGTTACAGGGGGCTATAATCACACTGCTACATGTGTTACTAGGGGGGCTATAATCACACTGCTACATGTGTTACAGGGTGGTATAATCACACTGCTACATGTGTTACAGGGTGGTATAATCACACTGCTACATGTGTTACAGGGAGGCTATAATCACACTGCTACATGTGTTACAGGGGGCTATAATCACACTGCTACATGTGTTACAGGGGGGATATAATCACACTGCTACCTGTGATACAGGGGGGCTATAATCACACTGCTACATGTGTTACAGGGGGGATATAATCACACTGCTACATGTGTTACACGGGGTATAATCACAGTGCTACATGTGTTACAGGGGGGCTATAACCACACTGCTACATGTGTTACAGGGGGCTATAATCACACTGCTACATGTGTTACAGGGGGTTATAATCACACTGCTACATGTGTTACAGGGGGCTAAAATCACACTGCTACATGTGTTACAGGGGGGTATAATCACACCGCTAAATGTGTTACAGGGGGCTATAATCAAACTACTACATGTGTTACAGGGGGGCTATAATCACACTGCTACATGTGTTACAGGGGAGTATAATCACACTGCTACATTTGTTACAGAGGGGCTATAATCACACTGCTACATGTGTTACAGGGGGGGTATAATCACACTGCTACATGTGTTACAGGGCGGCTATAATCACACTGCTACATTTGTTACAGGGGGCTATTATCACACTGCTATATGTGTTACAGGGGGCTATAATCACACTGCTACACGTGTTACAGGGGGGCTATAATCACACTGCTACCTGTGTTACAGGGGGGCTATAATCACACTCCTACATGTGTTACAGGGGGGTATAATCACACTGCTACATGTGTTACAGGGGGTATATCACACTGCTACATATGTTACAGGGGGGCTATAATCACACTGCTACATGTGTTACATGGGGTATAATCACACTGCTACATGTGTTACAGGGGGGCTATAACCACACTGCTACATGTGTTACAGGGGGCTATAATCACACTGCTATATGTGTTACAGGGGGGCTATAACCACACTGCTACATGTGTTACAGGGGGCTATAATCACACTGCTAGATGTGTTACAGGGTGGTATAATCACACTGCAACATGTGTTACAGGGGGGCTATAATCACACTGCTACATGTGTTACAGGGGGCTATAATCACACTGCTACATGTGTTACAGGGGGCTATAATCACACTGCTACATGTGTTACAGGGGGCTATAATCACACTACTACATGTGTTACAGGGGACTATAATCACACTGCTACATGTGTTACAGGGGGGATATAATCACACTGCTACCTGTGATACAGGGGGGCTATAATCACACTGCTACATGTGTTACAGGGGAGTATAATCACACTGCTACATTTGTTACAGGGGGGCTATAATCACACTGCTACATGTGTTACAGGGGGGGTATAATCTCACTGCTACATGTGTTACAGGGCGGCTATAATCACACTGCTACATTTGTTACAGGGGGCTATTATCACACTGCTATATGTGTTACAGGGGGCTATAATCACACTGCTACCTGTGTTACAGGGGGGCTATAATCACACTCCTACATGTGTTACAGGGGGGTATAATCACACTGCTACATGTGTTACAGGGGGTATATCACACTGCTACATATGTTACAGGGGGGCTATAATCACACTGCTACATGTGTTACAGGGGGGTATAATCACACTGCTACATGTGTTACAGGGGGGCTATAGCCACTCTGCTACATGTGTTACAGGGGGCTATAATCACACTGCTGCATGTGTTACAGGGGGGTATAATCACACTGCTACATGTGTTACAGGGGGCTATAATCACACTGCTACATGTGTTACAGGGGGGCTATAATCACACTGCTACATGTGTTACAGGGGAGTATAATCACACTGCTACATTTGTTACAGGGGGGCTATAATCACACTGCTACATGTGTTACAGGGGGGGTATAATCACACTGCTACATGTGTTACAGGGGGGCTATAATCACACTGCTACATGTGTTACAGGGGGCAAGAATCACACTGCTATATGTGTTACAGGGGGCTATAATCACACTGCTACATGTGTTACAGGGGGGCTATAATAACACTGCTACATGTGTTACAGGGGGCTATAATCACAGTGCTACATGTGTTACAGAGGGCTATAACCACACTGCTACATGTGTTACAGGGGGGCTATAATCACACTCCTACATGTGTTACAGGGGGGTATAATCACACTGCTACATGTGTTACAGGGGGTATATCACACTGCTACATATGTTACAGGGGGGCTATAATCACACTGCTACATGTGTTACATGGGGTATAATCACACTGCTACATGTGTTACAGGGGGGCTATAACCACACTGCTACATGTGTTACAGGGGGCTATAATCACACTGCTATATGTGTTACAGGGGGGCTATAACCACACTGCTACATGTGTTACAGGGGGCTATAATCACACTGCTAGATGTGTTACAGGGTGGTATAATCACACTGCTAGATGTGTTACAGGGTGGTATAATCACACTGCTACATGTGTTACAGGGGGGCTATAATCACACTGCTACATGTGTTACAGGGGGCTATAATCACACTGCTACATGTGTTACAGGGGGCTATAATCACACTGCTACATGTGTTACAGGGGGCTATAATCACACTACTACATGTGTTACAGGGGACTATAATCACACTGCTACATGTGTTACAGGGGGGCTATAATCACACTGCTACATGTGTTACAGGGGGGATATAATCACACTGCTACCTGTGATACAGGGGGGCTATAATCACACTGCTACATGTGTTACAGGGGGGATATAATCACACTGCTACATATGTTACAGGGGGGCTATAATCACACTGCTACATGTGTTACAGGGGGTTATAATCACACTGCTACATGTGTTACAGGGGGGCTATAGCCACACTGCTACATGTGTTACAGGGGGCTAAAATCACACTGCTACATGTGTTACAGGGGGGTATAATCACACTGCTACATGTGTTACAGGGGGCTATAATCACACTGCTACATGTGTTACAGGGGGGGTATAATCACACTGCTACATGTGTTACAGGGGGGCTATAATCACACTGCTACATTTGTTACAGGGGGCTATTATCACACTGCTATATGTGTTACAGGGGGCTATAATCACACTGCTACACGTGTTACAGGGGGGCTATAATCACACTGCTACCTGTGTTACAGGGGGGCTATAATCACACTCCTACATGTGTTACAGGGGGGTATAATCACACTGCTACATGTGTTACAGGGGGTATATCACACTGCTACATATGTTACAGGGGGGCTATAATCACACTGCTACATGTGTTACAGGGGGGTATAATCACACTGCTACATGTGTTACAGGGGGGCTATAGCCACACTGCTACATGTGTTACAGGGGGCTATAATCACACTGCTACATGTGTTACAGGGGGCTATAATCACACTGCTACATGTGTTACAGGGGAGTATAATCACACTGCTACATTTGTTACAGGGGGGCTATAATCACACTGCTATATGTGTTACAGGGGGCTATAATCACACTGCTACACGTGTTACAGGGGGGCTATAATCACACTGCTACATGTGTTACAGGGGGGCTATAATCACACTGCTACATGTGTTACAGGGGGGCTATAATCACACTGCTACATGTGTTACAGGGGGCTATAATCACACTGCTATATGTGTTACAGGGGGCTATAATCACACTGCTACACATGTTACAGGGGGGCTATAATCACACTGCTACATGTGTTACAGGGGGGCTATAATCACACTGCTACCTGTGTTACTAGGGGGGCTATATTCACACTGCTACATGTGTTACAGGGTGGTATAATCACACTGCTACATGTGTTACAGGGTGGTATAATCACACTGCTACATGTGTTACAGGGGGGATATAATCACACTGCTACATGTGTTACAGGGGGCTATAATCACACTGCTACATGTGTTACAGGGGGCTATAATCACACTGCTACATGTGTTACAGGGGGCTATAATCACACTGCTACATGTGTTACAGGGGGCTATAATCACACTGCTACATGTGTTACAGGGGGCTATAATCACACTGCTACATGTGTTACAGGGGGGGCTATAATCACACTGCTACATGTGTTACAGGGGGGCTATAATCACACTGCTACATGTGTTACAGGGGGGATATAATCACACTGCTGCCTGTGATACAGGAGGGCTATAATCACACTGCTACATGTGTTACAGGGGGGATATAATCACACTGCTACATATGTTACAGGGGGCTATAATCACACTGCTATATGTGTTACAGGGGGCTATAATCACACTGCTATATGTGTTACAGGGGGCTATAATCACACTGCTACACGTGTTACAGGGGGGCTATAATCACACTGGTACATGTGTTACAGGGGGGCTATAATCACACTGCTACATGTGTTACAGAGTGGATATAATCACACTGCTACATGTGTTACAGGGGGGCTATAATCACACTGCTACATGAGTTACAGGGGCAGCTATAGTCACACTGCTACATGTGTTACAGGGGGGTATAATCACACTGCTACATGTGTTACAGGGGGCTATAGTCACACTGCTACCTGTGTTACAGGGGGGCTATAATCACACTCCTACATGTGTTACAGGGGGGTATAATCACACTGCTACATGTGTTACAGGGGGTATATCACACTGCTACATATGTTACAGGGGGGCTATAATCACACTGCTACATGTGTTACAGGGGGGCTATAGCCACACTGCTACATGTGTTACAAGGGGCTAAAATCACACTGCTACATGTGTTACAGGGGGGTATAATCACACTACTACATGTGTTACAGGGGGCTATAATCACACTGCTACAGGTGTTACAGGGGAGTATAATCACACTGCTACATTTGTTACAGGGGGGCTATAATCACACTGCTACATGTGTTACAGGGGGGGTATAATCACACTGCTACATGTTACAGGGGGGCTATAATCACACTGCTACATTTGTTACAGGGGGGCTATAATCACACTGCTACCTGTGTTACAGGGGGGCTATAATCACACTCCTACATGTGTTACAGGGGGGTATAATCACACTGCTACATGTGTTACAGGGGGTATATCACACTGCTACATATGTTACAGGGGGGCTATAATCACACTGCTACATGTGTTACAGGGGGGTATAATCACACTGCTACATGTGTTACAGGGGGGCTATAGCCACACTGCTACATGTGTTACAGGGGGCTATAATCACACTGCTACATGTGTTACAGGGGGGTATAATCACACTGCTACATGTGTTACAGGGGGGCTATAATCACACTGCTACCTGTGTTACAGGGGGGCTATAATCACACTCCTACATGTGTTACAGGGGGGTATAATCACACTGCTACATGTGTTACAGGGGGGCTATAATCACACTGCTACATGTGTTACAGGGGGGCTATAATCATACTGCTACATGTATTACAGGGGGCTATAATCACACTGCTACATGTGTTACAGGGGGCTATAATCACACTGCTACATGTGTTACAGGGGGCTATAATCACACTGCTACATGTGTTACAGGGGGGGCTATAATCACACTGCTACATGTGTTACAGGGGGGCTATAATCACACTGCTACATGTGTTACAGGGGGGATATAATCACACTGCTGCCTGTGATACAGGAGGGCTATAATCACACTGCTACATGTGTTACAGGGGGGATATAATCACACTGCTACATATGTTACAGGGGGCTATAATCACACTGCTATATGTGTTACAGGGGGCTATAATCACACTGCTATATGTGTTACAGGGGGCTATAATCACACTGCTACACGTGTTACAGGGGGGCTATAATCACACTGGTACATGTGTTACAGGGGGGCTATAATCACACTGCTACATGTGTTACAGGGTGGATATAATCACACTGCTACATGTGTTACAGGGGGGCTATAATCACACTGCTACATGAGTTACAGGGGCAGCTATAGTCACACTGCTACATGTGTTACAGGGGGGTATAATCACACTGCTACATGTGTTACAGGGGGCTATAGTCACACTGCTACCTGTGTTACAGGGGGGCTATAATCACACTCCTACATGTGTTACAGGGGGGTATAATCACACTGCTACATGTGTTACAGGGGGTATATCACACTGCTACATATGTTACAGGGGGGCTATAATCACACTGCTACATGTGTTACAGGGGGTTATAATCACACTGCTACATGTGTTACAGGGGGGCTATAGCCACACTGCTACATGTGTTACAAGGGGCTAAAATCACACTGCTACATGTGTTACAGGGGGGTATAATCACACTACTACATGTGTTACAGGGGGCTATAATCACACTGCTACAGGTGTTACAGGGGGCTATAATCACACTGCTATATGTGTTACAGGGGGGCTATAATCACACTGCTACATGTGTTACAGGGGAGTATAATCACACTGCTACATTTGTTACAGGGGGGCTATAATCACACTGCTACATGTGTTACAGGGGGGGTATAATCACACTGCTACATGTTACAGGGGGGCTATAATCACACTGCTACATTTGTTACAGGGGGCTATTATCACACTGCTATATGTGTTACAGGGGGCTATAATCACACTGCTACACGTGTTACAGGGGGGCTATAATCACACTGCTACCTGTGTTACAGGGGGGCTATAATCACACTCCTACATGTGTTACAGGGGGGTATAATCACACTGCTACATGTGTTACAGGGGGTATATCACACTGCTACATATGTTACAGGGGGGCTATAATCACACTGCTACATGTGTTACAGGGGGGTATAATCACACTGCTACATGTGTTACAGGGGGGCTATAGCCACACTGCTACATGTGTTACAGGGGGCTATAATCACACTGCTACATGTGTTACAGGGGGGTATAATCACACTGCTACATGTGTTACAGGGGGGCTATAATCACACTGCTACCTGTGTTACAGGGGGGCTATAATCACACTCCTACATGTGTTACAGGGGGGTATAATCACACTGCTACATGTGTTACAGGGGGGCTATAATCACACTGCTACATGTGTTACAGGGGGGCTATAATCATACTGCTACATGTATTACAGGGGGGATATAATCACATGACTCACAGTACATGTGAGTTATTACGTGTTTGTAGTAGAGCGTTGGAACGTACAGTAGTAATTGCTGCTGCTCATACCCGTATTCCACCCGGTGACAATAGCCAGCTCTTATTTACAGTCTGATGCTCGTTAGTAATTATCTTGCGTATCTGAAATGTGTGACCAATAATCTGATTTGCTTTCAGGAGATACAGACACCCTACACACAGGGGACAATCAGGAGGTACATCGTCCAGAACCCTGAGCCGGTGAGAGCGATCGGAGCGTAACGCTGACACTATTGCCGCAGCCTGTGCTGTGTACTGATCTGTGGAATCAACTAGAAATGGGGAGACCTCGTAAAGTGATCCCAAATAACCCACACGGGGGAGCGCGGTTTAGGACTAGGGGCGTCACTGGTGCAGGAGTCTCATAAGCTGCATTCAGAGGCATCTTGCATTCTTATTTCATGCCTCATGCCTCGGTGATGTCGCCAATTCTTAGTGAGTGAGCACCGTTTCCCCGTTGTGATGGGTCTTGCATGCATTCTTTGTGCCTCACACCTCCATGTTGTCTCTCAGTCTTGGTTAGTAGATATGCTGCGTTGTTGTACATCTTGAATGCAGTTGTTGTGCCTCGTGCCTCACGGATGTTGCTGGGTCTTTGGTTGTGTTGTGCCACATTCTCAGGGATGTTATTTCAGCTCATACTATGACTGCTTGCGGTTGAGGGGTACACAATAATAGAGGTAAATCCCCCCCAACGGTGTACCTAACTGCCCCTATGTTGCTAATTATAATGCAGCACAAAGTCTTGCTCTGCCATGTGAGGGCGCCTTCCTGCGTCTCGCCAATCCCCACAGGCCCAGCTCCACCCATTGGAGCAAACCTTTGCATGCCAGCAGTTCGCCGCCATCTTCACATTTGCGCGATTACACGTCACGCATTTGGCAGATCTGCGTTTGCAGCTTCCTAAATGCCATACGTGAGTTCCAGATCTCTCCTCGTCACTCTGCAGCAGCAGATCTGCTCATTATACAGTAGTTATTATTGCTGCATATGGGCTTCAGCATTATCCCACAGGAGATACACTCTGGCTGAGATTACAGCTCTGATTCATGTTACAGGCTGGAGGGGTAGGGAGTGTCTGAGGTCAGCCCTCACATTCCTGCCAGCACAGCAGGAACCCCGGAACAAGCCGAGGGGAATATCCTGCGGAGCAGAGACAGCGACCCAGCCTCCATCTGCGCTTCTGTCATTAGTAAAGCCAAGCTCCTTCTGGAAATAATTGCTGTATAATCCAGCTTCACTTTTTACAAGCATTGCCAAAGCTGTGGAAGAGGGTGTAATTCCCGCTCCCTGCGTAGGAGGAGGAGCGTTTCTCATCAGCTCCCCCATCCCAGAACTTCCCGATCCACTGGATGCATGTACCTAGACACGTGTGTGTGTGTGTGAGATACATATATATATATATATATATATATATATATATATATATATGTATGTATGTATTAGATGTGTGCGCATTTGTATATAATATTTCTATGGTACACCTTGTACTTATTATAGTCTATTTAATACAATGAAACTTAAGCCGGTTATACACTGGGCAGTTAATAAGATGATATCGTTCCGACGCGGATCGCAACAATAGATCGGCCACCTCGCTCAGTGTGCACCTGCGACCATGTGTCCCCATGGGCGGTTCCCTGGGTCGTCCTGGCATGCGTGCTAGATGCCCAGTGGGTCGCTGGTTGCATACATTGTGCAGTGTGTACCCAGCATCCGGTTTGCATTTCGTAGCTTCTGTATGTGGCAGGATCCTAATGTATGGATTTCATTCATCACCAATATCTAGTATACAGGCCGCCCGCACCGACGTGTGAATAATTAGCATTGCAGAGTATTGCAGCACACAGTTACTGGAGAAGATGTATGCACCTAGCGTAGCGATGGATATAAGGGACATGCTGACGTAGGTTATACGCTGTGTGGGGATTATTATCTGTCCACAACTTGTACTGAATTCTGTGTTGTTTTCAGGAAGTCCAGCCATATCAGCATGAGACCGTGCGCAGATACATTGTGCAGAATCCCGAGCAGGTGGGTCACCGTCCTGGCTGAGATATTGTGTGCTATAATATGTGCTGCATGAGCTTGTGCAAACCAATGTGTATTCATAATCTGTGCACTCAGTTGCCACTTTCTAGTACCGAGCAGGCTGAACCCCCTCCCCCCCCCCCCTCCTCCCCCTTCTCCCGAATTGCCACAGGACAGCCTTGTACCTACGTGAACTGGACAGAAGGTACGGGAATATACCATATACATTCCTGCCCATGGTGGTATTATGGCGTCACGCAATTGCTGCAGATGTGGTGGCTGCAGAATCTTGCTGCAAATTCTCATTCCGGTCTTGGATCTGAACAGCAACTGAACCTCTTGACCATTGCTGCATGCTATTATGCATTGAGATATTGCCATGTGATTGGCTGATTAGTTATTCGCACTAACGAGCAAGTGTACCTGATAAAGTGGCCACTGAGTATATGATATGTAATTTATTCCTCTGGCGACATAAGAGAAAAGAGAGGGGATGGGCACGGATTGGGGAAGCGTTGTGCGGTTGTATTACCCGGTGCCCAGAGCTGATGATTGAACTTCTCAGATGTGACTTTGTCATTGGTGACTGTAATATTATCCATCGTTTTCATTCAGCAAACCTACCTGAAAGGTGTGAACTACATCCCCTCCAACAATGTCATCTACGAGAAGACCATCAGGAGAGTGGAAGTGGCGAGTCCAGAGTTGGTAAGTCTTGTGCCTGGGTATCTGGCTGCACCAGACGTCGGCCATCTTGGGTCTGTGTCCGGGTAGCGAAAGAAATATTTGGTTTATTTTTGAGGTGCCTCTACAGGAATACAGTCACATTATGGATATATACAGTACCCCCTCCTCCTGCGCCAATATCTACAGTGTGTTTCTTTTTCATCCACTAGGGGTCACTGGAGTACTCTTGGGATATGGACGGGCGGAGCCGAACAAAGGCACTGAATATTCAAATTTAGGACCCTCCCACCCCTCCATATCCCCGAGTACCTCAGTGTACTATCTCAGTGTTTTTTCGGTGCTCACAGCACGAACATCGGCTTGTGGTATAGCCACACTTGGATTTTTATTTTTATTTTTACACTTAGCACATCCCTTCCCAGTTTCTGGAAAAACATGGGTCCGGGATAGTGCCGCTGCACGGGCAGCGCATGGCGTGTCGGTCCTCACAAAGAGCACCCTCACAGCCACAGACAGCATGGCGTGTCGGTCCTCACAAAGAGCACCCTCACGGCCACAGACAGCACTGCTTCTACAAACAGCAGCCAGGACTAGAGAGCTGGACGGGCTTGCAAGAAGCCGTCGCAGCCATAGATCACTGGAAGCTGACTGGAGCTGGACGGAGCTTACAGACATAGAAGCCCCGTCACAGCCAGGACTACAGAGCTGACGGAACTTACAGAAGGCCGTTGCAGCCATGAGTCACACCACTGCAGCTGGCCGGAGCTTATACAGAAAGTCCCGTCACAGCCAGAAGTTACAGAAAGGTAGGCTGGGGAGCGGGGCGGTCAGCGCAGGCTGCCGCCCCGCTATGTGTGGGTTAAGGTGCAGTAGGTTAATACAATACAGCTCCGTCCCGCCGCACAGCAGGGGGAGCTCATACCCGCCAAGCCAGCCACTACCTTCTGAGGAGACAAGCCGTCCCCCGGCAGCCGCCAACTCCGTCCTGCCGCATAGCAGGGGGAGATCAGACGACGCTAAACAGCCGCTATGTATCAAGACGGGGTCATCAAACGCCCGTCCCAGCGCTCCGGTCGCCGCCAAGCTCCCTCCTGCCGCACAGCAGGGGGAGATCATACGAAGCAGCTGCTCCGTCTGACATCAGGCCGCCCGTCCCAGCGCTCCGGTAGCCGCCAGCTCCGTCCTGCCGCACACTGGGCTCCGTACGGCTGCACAGCAGGTAAGCCATACTTAGTACCAGTATGACCGCCGCTCCGTCCCGGCCTGCATACACAAATGCCAGGGCAGGCTTCCAACACGGCCGCCCAGCTACGTCCGGCCGCCCATCAGTCTCAGTACAGAGACGATCACAAGTGCAGGCTTCCCGCAGATGATCATAGGGGGGGAAGAGGCACGGTGGAAGCTGGCGGATATATGACCAGCTGGGTATATATATATATATATATATATCTATCACAGATATAAGCTTGTTACCGGTACTGACAGTAATAATTGAACTATATTACTGGCTGTGATTTTCAGAGTTGAACCTATATTAATGGCTGCGATTAACAAGGCGAGGGAGCCTATATTAATATATTAATATTAATGTCTGGTGTGATAATGGCCTATCAGCTTATGTATATATTTATTCATAGAACAGTTGTAACCGTCCTGTGGTTATACTGTATAATAACCTATACGGAAAGGTCAGCATGGCAAAGGGGCCATTTTAACCATGCTGCCTGTTGTTTTCCAGTTTGTGATTCTGGAACATTCCTGCCCTACATCTCTGAGCCACCAGAGGCGCAGGGGTGTTAGTGGGAATTTTTAATCAGCATAAGTAAGCCATGTAAACTGTTTTTCTACATGATTCTAGAACATTCCTGCCCTACATCTCTAAGCCACCAGAGGCGTAGGGGGGTTAGTAGGAATTTGGTTCGGGTTTCATAGGCCATGTGAACTGCTTTTCACATAAAGATTACTCTGTTTTTTCTTCACAGCGAATAAATCTTTTGTTTTTCCTAAAGATTTCCGTAGAGAGAATCAACCTTGAGTTAATATTATTTTGCTGTTCACCAATACAATATATATATATGACATGATAACGTCATAAGGCGTGCAATGGCTGTCCGTGGCCTATTGGGGTGTCTGTCTGCATAGCGAATAAGGCTCTAGTGCAGACTAAAAATAACATTGGCATCGGAGTCTCGGAAGTTATTCCGCCAGCTCTAACAAAAGACAGTTTTCCAAAGGAATTCCCTTTGGGTACCACAGTGTTTATTTAACTGGTCTTCTAATGTAATGCACGATTCTATGTCAAATCTCACACAGATAACTACGAGTGAGAAGGGTTCATTAGACCTGCACTCAGATAGTGCAGGGTTGTTGCCAACATACATTGCTAAATTACAGGGAGTCAAGGTCTCCATTGTTCCACTTAGTAGACTTTGACCACTATTTAATCGTTTACAATATGACGCCATCCGACATTGGTAAATGCGTCTGTGTCAAACATTATAAAGACCCATGAAACATTTGGGTCACTAGACATTACGGTTAAAAGAAGCTACAGAGTATATCTGTAAAGCTTCTAACGACGTTTCATCGTCGCCAGTTCAGCACAAGGCCACAGCTTGTTGGTCCTACATTTGATATTCAGCCGTTAATCGAAACGGAATTCTTGTGCCGGCATTTAATCCCTTTAGACTTCAGTTTTCAAGGCGGTGATACACACACTCACGCCTTGTAACGACAGGTCGCTACGGTCTGCAAGCCAGTAGTTTGATGACCTCTTTTCCAATTGTGGGAGCGCGTCTTTACATGTTACCTTTGCGGGGTTTCCAGACTTCAACAGGGACATGACTGCCTCTGTCGAACGGATTGGCAGGTAGCCATTTGGTTTCTACTGGGTTTCAGCTGTCTTTATAATACAGGCAGAGTCAGGGTGGCTTATTCCCCTCTGGTTGGGGGAACCAATCCATACAGCTCCGTCGCAGTTTCAATCAGCAAATCACTTACTGCAGTTTGAAAATGGATTTGCTGCGGGTAGTATTGACATATTGGAGCCACAAAATTGAATACTGGCATTTGATCTTCACAATGCGTATATACCCATTCCGGTTTGTTCATCACAGGTTTTAGCGTTTGCAATTCGCCACAACCATTAACCATTTCATGTCTACCGTTGCTTATCGCTTTGGGTATTTACCAAAAGTGATGTTGGGATGATAGCTCATCTCACATAAGAACTCTGTCTCAACAAAGTTCCTCTAACTTGCGCTACTAAGGTATACTGCGGTAGCAGATCAAGTTCGAAAACAATCGCATCTAATTCCGTCTAAACGATGTCAAGGCCTAGGTAAGATGATAAATACGGTAAATCAAAGACTTTTACCTACTACACCAGCAATAACAAATGTACGTCTAGTAATTAGTGCAAAGCACGCACACTAGCGGTACATTGGTGTATTCACCTATTAAGAATAACGATGGGTTTTTCAATTTAGTTCGCCACCCTTCACTCGCATTTCCCACAGAGGGAAAAGGGTGCATATACTCTGGACGACAGTCGCAGAGGGTCAGGATTTGTAGTTAAAATCAGCAACAAAGGTTCTAAAACACGACAGATTGCTGTCGATATATGTCCTAGAACTCTGTGCATTTTACAATGCTATACATGATTCGCTTTCAGTCGGACCAGGTATATACTCTGGTTTCTCTTCAGGACGAATAAATCTTTCGCCTTGTACTAAAGATTGCTGTGGAGAGGAACAACCATGAGTTTCATGTAAATTTTTGATGCCTGTCTCACGCTGGCCTTAAGCAGTCAAACAAGGCAACGGCAGTTGCATACACAACAACCAGTGAGAACCAAGTAGCCGCATGGCAATGCGGCAGGTAACTCAAATCCTCAATGGCTCAGAACACCATTATGTGAAAATGTCAAGAGATCATTATGTGAGTGGACATCTGTTAGACAGAGGATCTCACCCGTCAGGATTTGGATCCTGAAAACTGGACATTAAATCTAGAGGTGTTTCATATGTGAGTCCACAGAAGGGGGTTACCCTCAAGTATACATGATGGCATCTCGCCACAATTACGAAAGCTCAGTATGTGTACAAAACAGATCACAAGGGCAGTGGCGGTGGAGTCTCTCACATTCATGTGGTCATTCAGCATCGTGTATCTGGCTCCACCATTTTCCGCTGCTCTCTCCGTTGTCAAAACGGATCATAAGACAGTTTGTCACAGTCATACTGGTGGTATCTCATGGGTTTCGGAGAAGTTTGCTTCTCGAATTTTCAAGGAATACTTGCACACGATCTTGGCCCGCTCATAATACGTCCAACCTGTTACATCAGGGAACGTTAGTTTACCCATAGTTACCTATGTACCTATTATCTAAGTACCGCAGCTGCGGTTGACGGGGTGAGGGTTCAGACCGCCCTCTTAAGAAATTGAGCATTACAGTATCGGTTATACTAACCATGTTACGAAATAGTAAGCCGTTTAAGGCAGCTCATTTTTACAAAATTTCGTGTGCTTACATAGGTTGTAAACCTCGGAAGTTCCAACATCATCCTTCAAGTAACCCGTATTCTGTTAAACGGGGTGGGATGGAAAACTGCGTGGATCTGCACGAAGAGTGCAGGTATCTGTGTGGTAAACTTATTTTCAAAGACGTTTGCTTCTGTTTGCGTCTGTACACATCTTTCTACAAGGTGTCATCAAAGTTCACACTCTATTTCTCCCACCTACAGCGCCAGGCGACTTGAAGTTGGGTTCAGATTTCTTACAGTTTTCATATTTTGAACCCTTCAACAAATGGGAATTAAGTTTCTCACTTTGGGAAAACATTTTTCTTCTAGCCTTGGCTTCGGCAAGGGTTCTGTTTTCATATTTGGGTGCCTTGTATTCCAAGCCACCGTATTTCAGTTTTCTCATGACAAAGCAGATCTTCGGACGAATCACGCTTTCGTATTCTTCACATCAATGTACCAATAGGGGTTCCTGTGTGGACAGCACATTCTAGAATTCTGAATGTGGTACACGCATTACGCGTTTATATATGTCCCGAACGTCAACAGTACGTGATATGAATACGTTGTTTGTTCTCTATGATACTGCCAACTGGGGTTAGCCAGTTTCTCAGCAGACATTATCCAGTTGGGTAATAATAATGACTACAAGTCAGGCTTACTTTAAGGCTAGGTTACAATCGCCTAAGTCAGTAATAACTCATCCCACAGGTTCTGTGGGAATGTCAGACCCAGTGGGTCGTGGAGTGTCTAAAACGCGGCTATATAGCCTTCATGTGCACCATGTTGGTGCACGTTTACACGTTATAAATGGGGCGCCATCAGCATCTAGCCTTGGGCTGCCTACTGTTACAAGTATCAAACAGCTCTCCCGCCCACGAGGGAAGCTTTGGTACGTCCCAAGAGTACTCCAGTGACCCCTAGTGGATGAAAAAGAAAATAGGATTTTGGTACTTACCAGGTAAATCCTTTTCTTTGAATCCATAGGGGGCACTGGACGCCCACCCAGAGCAGTTTACCTGGGTTGTTTTAAGCTCAAGGGAGCTTAGGGTAACAAGTTTTACTTGATTGATATTAAGCTCAGAGGAGCTTATGGTAACACATTTTCACCGATTGGTTCAAATTATAAAGTTCTATCGGTTATGGCGTCAACTGTTTAGTTGACAGTAAGGTTATGGGTCAACATTGTGGTTGTCCGTTATGTTATAGGTATTCTCCATTGTCAACCTCTCTATATCGTTCCTGTTCGCTCAGTAAAAAACACTGAGATAGTACACTGAGGTACTCGGGGATATGGAGGGGTGGGAGGGTCCTAAATTTGAATATTCAGTGCCTTTGTTCGGCTCCGCCCGTCCATATCCCAAGAGTACTCCAGTGCCCCCTATGGATTCAAAGAAAAGGATTTACCTGGTAAGTACCAAAATCCTATTTTCTCTGTGCCGGATATAGAAGTACTATCATTACTGTCAGTGAGTGTCTCTAGCTGACCTTTAACCTATGATGAGGCAGCCTGATTGGGCCTGACGACCAGGTCAGACACGCCTGGAAACTTTATGTATTTGCCAAAGTCTCATTCTTAGGGTGAGATGTACTAAGCAGTGATAAAAGTGGAGAAGTCAGCCAATGGAGAAGTTGCCCATGGCAACCAATCAGCTGCTCTGTATACTTTTATAGTATGCAAATTATAAATGTTACGTCATTGCTGATTGGTTGCCATGGGCAACTTCTCCACTGGCTCACTTCTCCACTTTTATCAGTGCTTAATAAATCTCCCCCTAAGTCTGCAAAGTGATTATTCTTTCCTCCCTGCACTGTAGAGTAGTTGACTCATTTGGCCAATCGGTGTAGTCGGCGGTTGCATGTACATGCCCCTGACACAACCACGGGTCACTTAGTGTACAGGCGACCGCCCTGTTACCTCTCCGTTATGCCCATTCAGCGACAAGTGGACAGTCGGATGAGCAGTGTATGACTCTGATGATGCCGTTAGATGCTTGCGCTCGGCTACGGAGCATGCGCAGTGCTGGAAATCGCACACTCTGTCAGCAGATTTGACCACTCTGTAGCAGTGATACAAATATATTACCAGAGTCATTGCACAGAGAGCTGTCATAGTGTAAAGTGCTAGAGAAGTAAGTGTAAATAAATAATATTACTGGAGGGCGTCTGCAGAATACAGGACTGTACGTGGCGCAGACACAAAGCTGCGGCGCACACAATCCGGTCCTGGGATCCGTATAGTAACACAGAGCACAGACACACAATGACCTGTGTTACAGATGTTACTCGTAGATGGAATTGCTGCTGTAACTTGTAGCGTTTTCTCTGTACAGGACAGAAGGACCCGGATCCTCAGTGGAGCCAGCGTGTCCTCATTGAATGAACAAG
Organism: Pseudophryne corroboree; assembly: GCF_028390025.1. NCBI lineage: Eukaryota > Metazoa > Chordata > Amphibia > Anura > Myobatrachidae > Pseudophryne > Pseudophryne corroboree. Next base: position 480,417,038 of record NC_086451.1, read on the forward strand.
TGGTTGAGCAAGTGGTGGAGCAAAACAACCAGAGCCGAGTCTCCATCCAGTCTACGGAGGTAACGTTGTGCGTCGTCTCCTGACTGCTGTGTGGGGTGTTTATGTGTAAGATGTTTTGTAATCTGGGTATTCAGGACACCCTATGACTCTTCCATCTCTCATCCTATCCCTCTGTTCCATGCTCACAATCTACCCCATCTGTGTCACCCCCGTCTGTCCGCCCCTCCCCTTTAGAATGTAAGCTCTCACGAGCAGGGCCCTCTCCCCTCATGTACCGTCCTTCTCTTACTTAGTCTATAATCTACTCCATACTCCCTACAATGGCACCTAACCCTTGGTTGCTGCCACCCTGATACTCATTTGAGTGTTTATATACCATTACCTTGTCCTACAATGTCATGTAATAGCAGTCGCTGTTTTCTTGTCTTGCTCATCTGTTTATGTACCTTGTCAGGCGCTGCAGAACCCTTGTGGCGCCATATAATTAATGGATAATAAGAATAGTGTGCATATGGCTGATCGGAGCACGTTTTTGTGTTTGGACTGTTGTAGAAGGGGGGCGGTTAGGTAACCATGGTCCATGAGTAGAGTGGTAATAATTCCCGTCCTGTAATGTCCTAGTACTGTACCAAACTCCCATGGAAGGACTGTTTTACCTTTCTTCGTTGCTGTTACATAGAGGCCAGTAAAATGAATTTTTTGTGCTTTGCACAACCTATTACTGCGTGTTATGTACTGTAAGAATCTTGAACAAGGTTTTCTTTATCATAACTGCCCTGTGTTACGCAAGTCTACTGTGCGACCGTGCAGGGAATGGAATTGGGCCGCAGCTGACTCTGCCTTGTCTTGCAGAACCTGATAACGGAGCAGCAGAGCCTTCAGCAGCAGAGTGTTCAGCAGCAGGCGTCCGTGCAGTCCATTGAGCAGGTAGGAATCGTACATTCATATTCCGTGGCCGTTATATAATATAATGGCCGTTTCCTGGTGTCAGTCGGCCTATTGCAATTGTTATCAGAGTTCTGTAAGCGGCTTTGAAGTGCGGGCGGACAACGTGTAACCAGTCAGAGTGGCAGGGCTATAAAAGTTGACCAGCCTGTAGCCCAGTGTTTTTCAACCACTGTGGTGCGGCACACTAGTGTGCCATGAGTTGTTTTCAAGTGTGCCGCCGGAGATGCCCGTACTAGTGTACCGCTGCCAGTCCAACTCTTCATTTTGGGTTGCATTGGTCACTTCCTGATCCAGCTGGGCAGTGTATGGTGATCGTATGGGCATTTTTAACTCTACCCCCTGGGACACTCCACATTGAAAACAATTGGCATTGGCATAAGGACTCTCCTGTGTTTGCCAGCAGATGAGCCTGGCACAGACTCTGTACTGTACTGTACTGTGTTCTTCTGGTGGCCAATGTGTTTTATTTTTTTGTGGGAAACAGTGTGATTTGTTGGGGTTTTTTTTCATGTGGAGGCCAATTAGTTTTTTCCCTGTGGGGGTCAATGTGTGCGTTTTTTTCCTGTGGGGGACTGATGGTGTGCCTTGGCAATTTTAAAATCTTGTTCGGTGTCCTGCAAGTTGAAAAAAAAGGTTGAAAATCACAGCTGTAGCCAATCAGAGCATACTTCTTCACAAGGCTAGAACCAGCCTGTAGCCAATCGGAAATGTAGAATAGTCACAGGTCTAAGCCACCTGTAGCCAATCAGAGCATTAGAATCGTTACTAGAGTAGATAAACCTTCACTATTCGCTACATGAAAGGTCATGAGTGGGAGAGTGCGTCATTTAATTGGTCTTCTGATGATGAGTGTTAGTGTCTGTATATACTATGGTATGGTATAATTACCTAGCGGCTATTCCACTAAAATCTTATGTTTTCACCAGAAAACGTCTGTGAAAGATACTTTCAATATATTTAATTTTTAAAGAATCCGTCATTTAAAGTATTACATTGTGATTTGCGGTGGAAAGTTGTGAAATTGTGTTTTGAAAAACAAAATGATATAATAATGTGCTTTCTAATAGAAAAAGAAAAGGGTCCTTCAGTAAATATTTAATGTAGATAATAGTACAACTGGAATTTAATGATCCTCTAATTGATCCTTAACGATCTTTCATTATCTGATTACAAGAGACCAGACAGCAGAAGGCCATAGAATTCATTGTAGATGTGGTGCCACGCATTGGTAAAAACTCTGCTGGTTCTCTAAATCCTATTCCTTTCTCTTTGGAAGAGTTTGGTGAAAACAAAATAAAACCAATATAAAAATCTGATTACAAATACTAGAAAAATAAGCATTAAACTGACAAATCAAACTTTGCTGCGTTCATTGGGAAAGGTACACGGACGCAATTCTGCGTGGATATAGCGTGAGAGGCGCTTGGGATGTTACAGCATATAACCCGGGGAGCTGGCACATAGACAAGTCCAGTCAGAATCCATAAGGACATTACTCTACGTGATATTAGTCAGAATGACCTGGATATGATCTACGAGGGGAAGTAAAGAACGGCATATCCGAGTATGAGCCAAAGACATAAAAGCACTACAGAAAGATTAAAGGATTATGATCAAACCGTCTAACAAAGGGAAGAATAATAATAATAATTATTATTATTATTATAGCACGGTGTATACACAGGTGTGAGCTGCTTCTTCCTGACATCCGATCACTATATTCTGGCATCATGCACACAAAAAGGCCAACGGCCATTGGAACAATATTAGGGGATGCTGATGAGGTGGACTGGAACAGAGATAACGCCATCTACTAAATACTGACCAACAAATCCATGGAACAGCATTGGGAGATAAGTTTGCAACTGGCTACATAGACCTCTGCATGGAGTTTATGGTATGAGGACTTCATATACTGAAAAGCCTCAAATTCTGGGACAGATACATTGGTGATATCCGCATGATCTTACCTGGCGGCGAACACTATCTACGATGGATAAAAGAACTTAGAAGACCGATCAACAGCAAATGGCTGTGATCAGACAGTACCAAAGAACATAAGTCAGCAGGCAGTATAGTCCCTGGTGACGGTCAGTGCTGCACATTGTACAGTATAGTCCCTGGTGATGGTCAGTGCTGCACATTGTACGGTATAGTCCCTGGTGACGGTCTGTGCTGCAAATTGTACGGTATAGTCCCTGGTGACAGTCAGTGGTGCACATTGTACAGTATAGTCCCTGGTGACAGTCAGTGGTGCACATTGTACAGTATGGTCCCTGGTGACGGTCAGTGCTGCCCATTGTACAGTGTAGTCCCTGGCGACGGTCAGTGCTGCCCATTGTACAGTGTAGTCCCTGGTGACGGTCAGTGCTGCCCATTGTACAGTGTAGTCCCTGGTGACGGTCAGTGCTGCACATTGTACAGTGTAGTCCCTGGTGACGGTCAGTGCTGCCATTGTACAGTGTAGTCCCTGGTGACGGTCAGTGCTGCACATTGTACAGTATGGTCCCTGGTGACGGTCTGTGCTACACATTGTACAGTGTAGTCCCTGGTGACGGTCAGTGCTGCCCATTGTACAGTGTAGTGACTGGTGACAGTCTGTGATGCACATTGTACATTGTAGTCCCTGGTGACGGTCTGTGATGCACATTGTACAGTATGGTCCCTGGTGACGGTCTGTGCTGCACATCGTACAGTATAGTCCCTGGTGACGGTCAGTGCTGCACATTGTACAGTATAGTCCGTGGTGACGGTCAGTGCAGCACATTGTACAGTATAGTCCCTGGTGACGGTCAGTGCAGCACATTGGGGGTAATTCCAAGTTGATCGCAGCAGGATTTATTTTAGCAATTGGGCAAAACCATGTGCACTGCAGGGAAGGCAGATATAACATGTGCAGAAAGAGTTAGATTTGGGTGGGTTATTTTGTTTCTGTGCAGGGTAAATACTGGCTGCTTTATTTTTACACTGCAAATTAGATTGCAGATTGAACACACCCCACCCAAATCTAACTCTCTCTGCACATGTTATATCTGCCTCCCCTGCAGTGCACATGGTTTTGCCCAATTGCTAACAAAAATCCTGCTGCGATCAACTTGGAATTACCCCCAATGTACAGTATAGTCCCTGGTGACGGTCAGTTCTGCACATTGTACGGTATAGTCACTGGTGACGGTCAGTGCTACACATTGTACGGTGTAGTCCCTGGTGACGGTCTGTGCAGCACATTGTACAGTATAGTCACTGGTGACGGTCAGTGCTGCACATTGTACAGTATGGTCCCTGGTGACGGTCAGTGCTGCACATTGTACAGTATGGTCTCTGGTGACGGTCATTGCTGCACATTGTACAGTGTAGTCCCTGGTGACGGTCAGTGCTGCACATTGTACAGTGTAGTCCCTGGTGACGGTCAGTGCTGCACATTGTAGGGTGTAGTCCCTGGTGACGGTCTGTGCTGCACATTGTACAGTATGGTCCCTGGTGACGGTCATTGCTGCACATTGTACAGTGTAGTCCCTGGTGACGGTCAGTGCTGCACATTGTACAGTGTAGTCCCTGGTGACGGTCAGTGCTGCACATTGTACAGTGTAGTCCCTGGTGACGGTCATCGCTGCAGATTGTACAGTATGGTCCCTGGTGACGGTCATTGCTGCACATTGTACAGTGTAGTCCCTGGTGACGGTCAGTGCTGCACATTGTACAGTATAGTCCCTGGTGACGGTCAGTGCTGCACATTGTACAGTGTAGTCCCTGGTGACGGTCAGTGCTGCACATTGTACGGTGTAGTCCCTGGTGACGGTCTGTGCTGCACATTGTACAGTATGGTCCCTGGTGACAGTCATTGCTGCACATTGTACAGTGTAGTCCCTGGTGACGGTCAGTGCTGCACATTGTACAGTGTAGTCCCTGGTGACGGTCAGTGCTGCACATTGTACAGTGTAGTCCCTGGTGACGGTCATCGCTGCAGATTGTACAGTATGGTCCCTGGTGACGGTCATTGCTGCACATTGTACAGTGTAGTCCCTGGTGACGGTCAGTGCTGCACATTGTACAGTATAGTCCCTGGTGACGGTCAGTGCAGCACATTGTACAGTATGGTCCCTGGTGACGGTCTGTGCTGCACATTGTACAGTATAGTCCCTGGTGACGGTCTGTGCAGCACATTGTACAGTATGGTCCCTGGTGACGGTCAGTGCTGCACATTGTACAGTGTAGTCCCTGGTGACGGTCAGTGCAGCACATTGTACAGTATAGTCACTGGTGACGGTCAGTGCTGCACATTGTACAGTATAGTCACTGGTGACGGTCAGTGCAGCACATTGTACAGTATGGTCCCTGGTGACGGTCTGTGCAGCACATTGTACAGTGTAGTCCCTGGTGACGGTCAGTGCAGCACATTGTACAGTATAGTCACTGGTGACGGTCAGTGCTGCACATTGTACAGTATAGTCACTGGTGACGGTCAGTGCTGCACATTGTACAGTATGGTCCCTGGTGACGGTCTGTGCAGCACATTGTACAGTATGATCCCTAGTGATAGTACTACACAACATTAATAAGCAGTGACATAAACTGTGCATAATGTTATGTAATTGCAAACACACAGCATTGCGTCCTGGTCTGTACCAGGGCTATAGCAGAGCATTGCGTCCTGAGCTGTACCAGGGCTATAGCAGAGCATTGCGTCCTGGGCTGTACCAGGGCTATAGCAGAGCATTGCGTCCTGGGCTGTACCAGGGCTATAGCAGAGCATTGCGTCCTGGGCTATACCAGGGCTATAGCAGAGCTTTGCGTCCTGGGCTATACCAGGGCTATAGCAGAGCATTGCGCCCTGGGCTGTACCAGGGCTATAGCAGAGCATTGCGCCCTGGGCTGTACCAGGGCTATAGCAGAGCATTGCGTCCTGGGCTGTACCAGGGCTATAGCAGAGCATTGCGTCCTGGGCTGTACCAGGGCTATAGCAGAGCATTGCGTCCTGGGCTGTACCAGGGCTATAGCAGAGCATTGCGTCCTGGGCTATACCAGGGCTATAGCAGAGCATTGCGTCCTGGGCTGCATTGTCGGCAGTGAGCAGATATGTGAGACATGTAACACAGCCTGCGTGGAATGTGGTCTGGCCGCCCTCCAGGTCTCGCACTGGAGCAGCGTTGCTGGTTGCCAGTTACGAGTCCCGTGTGATTACCGCTCTTATGGGCTTAGACCAACCAAACGAAACCGGTTTTCTCTATTCAGCTTTTTCTGTCATTGCTGTGTGTAAATGTCAGCGCTTCTTGGGATTTCTGCCTCTTCTGCTTAACAAGCAACTTTACTGCAGACGCCTCCTAATTGCCTGTCACATCCTATGTCCTGGCCCCACAATGGCCACTTTTACTATGTAACATCTCTTATATAGAAGTTCTCAGGAAAACTGAAAGTAAAATAATCCACTAATTGCTGATATATAGATGGTGACAGGAACCTGACAGAATGGAAGATGATGGAGATTATCTTTGTTCTCTGGTGGAGCAGTCACTGCACCCTGGGGAACCTCTGAAGGATTAGTATATGGGGGTCTTTTAGATGTGGAAGCAAACCCAAAAAGCACCCAACAAGGCAAAACCATGCTGCAGTGCATGTGGGGCAGATGTAACATGTGCAGAGAGAGTTAGATTTGGGTGGGTTATATTGTTTCTGTGCAGGGTAAATACTGGCTGCTTTATTTTTACACTGCAACTTAGATTTCAGTATGAACACACCCCATCCAAATCTAACTCTCTCTGCACATGTTACATCTGCCCCCCTGCAGCGCAGCATGGTTTTGCCCAATTGCTAACTTTTTTGGTTTGTCAACAAAAAAAAACAGGCCGTAGAACCATAATATGTGGCATCAGTCCTAACAAACTTACATTTCATGGTTGTTGCAGCGTCAGCACGGTTATCCCTTGCAGTCTGTCCAGGCTTCTCCAGGGTAATAGCATTATCCAGCCCCCAACACACATTTCAGTATTGCAGGGGGTCCACAAATGTCTAGGTACACCCCAGCCAGCTGAAATGGTGTTCTCTTTGCGCAGGAAGTGAGCGGTGCAAATATAAATGGTGACGTCCCCCCCCCACAACCTGCTTAGAGTTACAACTGGTAATTGCAAAGTTCTGTCAATGAATACAAGTGTTCAGCTAAGCAGCGCATGGTATCTGGGATTAGATGTGTATGATTTGTGAGACAAGGGAACATTAATGTATTTATAAATATTGCATTCAGTTGCAAATTGTTTCTCTAGTTAATTACATTTTGTGATGTTTTTTGCTGCCCAATGCTGTTCCAGCCTCCTATAATCCTATAATGATATTCGCCAGAATACGACCAGAGTTGTTTTTCTTCTTCCTATCCCCCCGGGGCGTCTCATGAACACGGTGTTTCTGCTGCAGACTTGTTTCCTTAGAAAACTAATTGAGTTCTCATCAATCCATTTTAGCTTTGGCAGCTCATAATTGTGCTAAGTCAAAGCTTGTTTAGGGTGTGGCGCTCGAGATGTTTAAATTAACCACACGCGAAAATGGCAAAATAAATCCACGGTACAGCTGACGTTTGTGGGGAACTCGCACAACTGAGCCGCAAGTGAAACTATTGCAGACTAATAATCTGGCTTCATGGCTATTTGATACACAAAAATAAAATGAATTACAATACATAAAAATACCAGGCCGGTATAATGAAATGTTACTGGCCATATAAGAGCGTTCTATCTGTAATCCGCACTAATTCATGGCCATCTGTGGGCAGCGGGAGCTCCCATTGCAGTTCCTATAAAACGTTTTGTAATTGGGCTGTAGAAATAAAGACTCATGTCAGGCGTCGGTGAAGCAGTGTATTTTATGGCAGCAGACACTGCACTTTAACATGCATAGACACAGGCCTGGACAAACAGGCACGTAAAATAAACAGGTCAAAGTAAATGTCCCAGCACTAAGGTGCTTTAATGCGATGGCCTGCAGCCACAATCTGTTATGTTCCTCAGCCAATATCATCAGTCCCTGGCACTAAAGAGGCACCTGCCTACTAACTGGCTGCTATTCAGCATCAGTGCACAGAACACTGGGTGTATGAGAGTTGTAAACCTTCCTGTCTCTCAGTGATAAGTTCCTGCTGGATCTGTGCAGCGTGGGAAACCTGGAATTCCAAACTTCCACTGCCTGTGCAGACTGCACAGTTTTTACTTTGGCCTCCCTTGTAGGGAGCTGATCCTACAGGAATGTGGGTAATTCAGGTGAGAGACAACCCCTCTCTCTCTACAGTTTATTTACATAGTTACATAGTTATTGAGGTTGAAAAGAGGCAAAATGCCCATCGGGTTCAACCTGTATTCTGTGTTAAGCTGTTCATGTTATAATGCACCAGCTGGAGTAATGGTTTAGTACCAATTGACAACTATGATTCTTACCACTACCAGATATTTAATGTCAATATGTTAAATGCTGTAGCCCTGGATACATTTTCCAGTTAGAAATTTGTCCAAACCATTTTTAAATGCATTTACAAAGTCCGCCATTATTACCTTCTCCGGCAGGGAGTTCCAAATCTTTATTGCTCTTACCGTGAAGAATCCTTTCCTACATTGTGTACGGAATTTTCTCTCTTCTAGCCTCAGCGAGTGCCCACGCGTCCTATACAGAGTTCTTTTAATAAACAAATCCTCTGTTAACTCCTTGTAGTGACATTTACATATTTGAAGATATTAATAAAGTCTCCTCTTAGACGCCTCTTTTCCAGTGTATACATATTTAATCTAGTAAGCCACAGGTTCTCAAACTCGGTCCTCAGGACCCCAAACAGTTCATGAGTACACCTGTGCACCTGCTGGGTGACCTGCAAAACATGCACTGTGTGGGGTCCTGAGGACCAAGTTTGAGAACCACCATAGTAAGCCTTTCCTCGTACTCCAGCGACTCTAACTTTTTAATCAATTTAGCAGCTCGTCTTTGAACTCTTTCTAGTTCCCCGATATCTTTCTTATAATATGGTGCACAGAGCTGAACACAATATTCCAGGAGCGGACGTACCAATGATTTGTACAGCGGCAGGATTACATCCTCATCCCTTGTCTCAATTCCCCGTTTTATGCACGCAAGGACTTTACTTGCCTTCTTTACTGCGCTCTGACATTGTGTACCGTTACTAAGCCTATTATCTATGAGCACCCCCAAATCCTTTTCCACCACGGTTACCCCTATATTTACCCCATTTAGAGTGTAGGATGCAAGTGTGTTTTTTGTCCCAAAAAGCGTAACTGTTGCATTTTTCTATATTGAACCTCATTCTCCATTTAGATGCCCAGGTTTGAAGTTTATATAAGTCATTCTGCAGAGACTCCACATCTATTTCTGAATTAATTACCTTACACAGTTTAATATCATCTGCAAAGATTGACACTGTGCTTTCCAGGCCTATTCCTAGGTCATTGATAAATATATTGAACAGCAGTGGTCCGAGTATGGACCCTTGTGGTATTCCGCTGAACACAGGTGCCCAGCTGGAGAACATCCCATTGACCACTACTCGTTGTACCCAGTGGCGTAACTAGAAATTTTTCTCCCCCAAGCCAAAAAATTCTTCAGCGCCCCCCCCCCATCCCCCATAATTGGCACTAGTAAAGGGACAAACATGCGCCACAAAAGGGGCGTGGCTACGTTGAAATGGGCGTGGCTTCACATAAAGGGGCGTGGCATTGCAGGAAAAGACTACCTTATACCCCAGTTTTGCAACCTGCACGCCCAGACGTTAGCCACCACTGGAAAGAAAAATAATCCTGATTCATGCCCCTTACATTATTTGTCATTTTTCCTCCTTATAGTAATGCCCAGTATACATTATGCCACATACTGCAATGGCCCTTACACATTATGCCACACACAATAATGCACATGACACAATAATGCACATCGTAATGCCTCCGACACATTATGCCACACACCGTAATGCCTGTTACACATTATGACAGGAATCGCAATGCCCGTTATACATTATGCTACACACTGCAATGCCCCTGATACATTATAGCACATACCACAATGCTTGTGATATAGTATACCACACACCGTAATGCCTGACACATTATGACACACACCGCAATGTCCGTGATACATTATGCCACACACTGCAATGACCCTGAGACATTATACCACATACCACAATGCCCGTGATATAGTATACCACACACCGTAATGCCTGACACATTATGACACACACCGCAATGTCCGTGATACATTATGCCACACACTGCAATGACCCTGAGACATTATACCACATATCACAATGCCCGTGATATAGTATACCATACACCGTAATGCCTGTGACACATACCGCAATGCCCGTTATACACTATGCCACACACCGCAATGCCCGTTATACATTATGCTACACACTGCAATGCCCCTGATACATTATAGCACATACAATGTCTGTGACACATTATGACACACACTGCAATGCCCCTGATACATTATAGCACATACAATGCCTGTGACACATTATGACACACACCGCAATGACCCTGAGACATTATACCACAATGCCCATGATATAGTATACAACACACCGTAATGCCTGACACATTATGACACACACCGCAATGTCCGTGATACATTATGCCACACACTGCAATGACCCTGAGACATTATACCACATATCACAATGCCCGTGATATAGTATACCATACACCGTAATGCCTGTGACACATACCGCAATGCCCGTTATACACTATGCCACACACCGCAATGCCCGTTATACATTATGCCACACTGCAATGCCCCTGAGACATTATACCACATACCACAATGCCCGTGATATAGTATGCCACACACCGTAATGCCAGTGACACATTATGACACACACCGCAATGTCCGTGATACATTATGCCACACACCGCAATGCCCATTACACATTAAGTCCTACAGTAAGACTTCTAATTACTGTTAAATAACCTGCTCCTTGCCAGGGGTTTCATGCTCTTGGTTCCATGCACGGTGCCAGGGGTTTTCATGCACTGGGTGTCATACTCGTTGCCAGGGGTTTCATGCACTGGGTGTCATGCTCATTGCTAGGGGGTAGTGCTAGTTGCTAGGGCTGTGCTCCCAGTGCCACATATGCCCCCAGTACCAGATATTCCCCCACAGTGCCAGGTACTCACATGCCCCCAGTGCCAAATATAGCCCCCCCCCATGTGTCCGGTACACATATACCCCCCCAGTGCCACATATACCCCCAGTGCCAGATATTCCCCCACAGTGCCAGGTACTCACATGCCCCCAGTGCCAAAAAAAGCCCCCCCCCCCATGTGCCAGGTACACATATACCCCCCCAGTGCCACATATGTCCCCTCTGTGCCACATATGCCCCGATCTGTGCTCCCCCAGTGCCAGTTAAATTCCCCCCCCCCCTCGCTCCCCCGCTGTTTTGTGTTGGAGGGACACGGAGGGCACAGTGCGCGCCTCTCCTGTGTCCCTCCTGCGTCTCCGACGGGTCTGTTAAATGTAGTGCCGGTTAGTGAGCCAATCAGAGCTCACGAACGGCACTTCATTTATTAGACCCGCCGGAGACGCAGGAGGGACACAGGAGAGGCGCGCGCTGTGCCCTCCGTGTCCCTCCGTCACAGCAGCAGAGGGAAGGAGGGAGAGGAGACAGCAGATTGACATACGGACATGCTCGTCCGCATTTCAATCTGCGCTAAATCAGTGGCGGCAGCCCTGCGCCCCCAAGCCACCGCGAGGGCTGTGGGGGCAGTAGTTACGCCACTGGTTGTACCGTTATCCAGCAAATTACCTATCCATGTACAAATAGTATATCCTAGGCCAAGTTCCCATAATTTATTGATCAGTCCCCTGCGAGGCGCTGTAGTAAAGTGAATTCCTTCATAATGTCTATACTCTGCTCCATTGATCTAGCTTCAAAAAGCAAATGAATAGAGCCAGTTATTGTAATGAAAGTGTCAATAGAGAAAATAAAATACCTGTAATATATTAAGTGTCGGAGCCTTATACACCTGCCGGACATTGGAGGAATCGCAGCTCACCATTACATGAACCTCTAAATGATCCTGCATCGCTGCAGGTGGTGAATGCGGTACTAGGTTTGCGTTCTCCGTTCACCATTCCTGTCTATAACCCGCAGATGATGATAATGCGCTGTACGTACCCCGTAACATGTAACGTTCCCCTGCAGAATGTGATGACTTACATGACGGGTTATCTGCAAACTCTCTACACGTCCCCAAACTGATCATGTTACTGTGACAGCCTCGCTGGGGGGTATTTATCAAAGCTTGGAGAGAAATAGACTTAGGAGAGATAAAGAGGGTCTATGAACTATGCCTTAGAGAGAGATAAGGTGAACGGAGATTAAGTACCAGCCAATCAGCTCCTGTCATTTTTCAAACATGGCAGCTAGGAGCTGATTGGTTCGTATTTTATCCCTCACAATTATATTTCTCTCTGAGTTTTAATAAATACCTCCGGACACGTTTATGCAGAATGAGTGTAATCTGAGAGACACGGAGCTAAATGATTTATGTTTCACCAGACAAACATTTTGGGGCTAAAGAAAGATTTTGTTGTTATACTTTTGTTTTACATATATCTGTAATTATATGAATTATATACATATCGGTTTCTGTTACTGTATCTGTGAGAGGAGATAATGCAGCAGCAGTGCAGGAATGCCTGGAACCTGCTTCAAATAGGTCTAAGTTTAATACTGCATTAGGAAGTGCTGTATTTCCATCATATGGGGGCAGTAACACGAGCGGCCACGGTACTGACTCCATATTTACGGTTGGATTTTATGAAAGCTCCATTTTACAGTATTTTCATATGCCCACTGCTTACTGCCATTAGTGACCCCTTTTTAAGTTTAAGGCTTTAAACACTGGTTTTATTTTATACCAATACCAATAATACATCTGAAAAGGATGCATCTGACGTTCAGGCATTCCTATAGAGACAGACGGACTTACAGTACTGTACATATAAATATTAGGTCAGAATTGCGTACTTATATGTATACAGATGGGTCCACAGTTATCTTGACTAGTTTTCTGCGCCTAGGCACAACATGATTTATTAGCATAAACCCTTCATCTATTGTTCTCAACTGCAATACAATACAGAGAACAATACAGGAGGGGATTAAGTCATTACAGCAGGGGATTAAGTCCGACTGGCCAGTCTCAGTTAATCCTATTAAAGGTCAAGATAAACATGGACCCATCTGTATATTGCGGCTCGTCTTCAGATGCCTGCAGCTCAGACACGGCAGTATTTCTGCGTCAGGTGTGCGAATCCTTAGGTTTATTTTGCATTATCCTGAGTTCTATATGATAGGGAGTCATGTAATGTTAATAATTGGGATAGTTGATTGTAATAAAATCTAATCACCCGTACATCTGTTGTTTAGCGCTGTATAAATCCAATTCTGAATTCTGTATAGTCCCTGTATTACAGTGGTTTAAATAATAAATGAATTCTAGTAGACGGCTGTGACTTCATACTGTATAGCTGCAGTGCTACGAATGCAGCGCTAGGAAGCGTATCCGGGGATCGCGTCCGAGGTCGTCTGTCTGGGGTGTGCGCTGTACTTACTGTATGTGAACTTTATGATAATAATCTAAAGTCAGTTCTTGTGTTTCATTCCAGCAGCGAAGCTGCGACAAATCCGGGCCGGAGCAACTGGACGCTCGCTATTTCGGCGAGCTGCTGGCTGAATTGAGCCGGAAGAACAACGACCTGTACAGCTTTTTGCTGCAACATGTGGAAAAAATCGGAGCCAGGTAATCGCTTTCATTCTGTATCAGTAAAATTGCAGGTTCCTCCCAGGTGGCAGATAAATGAATAAAATAGCCCCTACTGCCCCTGTAATCCGCACGGCTTTGCGGTATTGATACACTGTATATTCTTTGTAAGCGCTGAGCAGTTTGTCATGTCATCGTGACATTGGGGACAGTCTGTTGTTACTTATGTTACTGGTGATCAGATCTGATAAGAAAGAAACAATAAGTTTCGTTTTAGTTTTAGGGAAAGTTTGTGAACATCTTTTTTATTAAACTAAGGGGCCAAAGCTTTCCATGATTGCAGTACGGCGGTCCCCAGATTATACACGTGGTCGCCCCCCTGGCAGAGCCACTGATTTCCGACCACGAGTTGCAGAACATGAAGCTATTTCTTAGCATTTAGATCTATTGAATTTTGCATTTCCCTGTAGCCCATGTCTTGTATTGTCTGCGTTTTTGTTCTTTAAATAAGTCATTCTTATATACAGCCCTGTTCTATGTGGTGTCCTCCATATGTACTTACACAGAGTTTCTTCTTGTGATTTCAGGAAACCCTCAGACTCTGAGTTTCAGGTACGTAGGGGAACGGTGGTCAGTATGAGTGATGTGATAACTTGCTGGTGGGTTACAGTAGTCCCAGATGGGGTGAAGTTATTGGGTTCCTGTTAATGATGATGGGTCCACTGGTCGCCAATGATCTGGTATCAAACTTTCTCCGTGGCAATGACCACGTGCTAACGTGGCTGTTCTATTTCCTGCAGTCTGAGGATGTCGAATCGCTTATCCCAAAAGGAGTCTCAGAACTGACCAAGCAGCAGATCCGGTATCTCCTGCAGGTGAGGAAATGCAGCGCCGAAAGTACTGTCCGCTATTGTCTCCTAGGCGGTCGCTGGTATCACCTACTCATTGTCATCTCATAGTTTAGTGGCTGGGAAAGGAGGACTGGTGTTTTCCCTGTTGCTGTTATACAGCGATGTGCCCAGTATATTACAGTATATAGCACTGTGTACAATATTGTGTATCCGGTGGGTGGGATACTGCCAGATTACTGACGTCACCTTCTCTGTATCCTCAGATGCGTCAGACCTCAGACAAGTCGATGAGATTGGTGCTGTCCACCTTCAGCAGCCTGAGAGAGGAGCTGGGACATTTGCAGAATGACTTAACGGTAAGTGTGCGCTAGAACCCCCGTTACTCTCCCTCCACCTACGCAGCCGCCGTCATCTGTGTCTCTTATATATATTATACACATTGCGTGGGGAACTGTACACTGATCATCAGAACATACTGTAAGTGGAGGGATTAGTTACGGGTCATATGTTGATAAATTAGTGGCGGGCTCCTTGTTGGGTGGAACGGAGACGAGAGACGGAGAGATTGTGGTGGAAGATGGGGGCAGTTAGCAATATATGTAGCGTTACAGCAGGTGGGAGCATGAGGTGGAGTGTGGCTGGACTGAGATGAGTGTCCGGGGGGTACACAATATAACTCGGATATAAGCTGTTTTATCCAGACCCGTATACATTAATTGGTGCTTGCTGATTGGCCCCTTGACGTTCCTTACACTGTGATTGGCCGGTTTGACAGTTTTTGTTGTGCTACTTCAGAAACTTTTGGTGAGTCGGGAGCTGCTCTCGAATAAATTTGCAGATCTCTTAAATTACCCGGGCAGTGGTTATTACTTCTGAATAAACCATACATAGGGGCATCAGTCACCCCCAATTTGAGCCGTCCCTTCGCGTATTTCATACATGCAGAATTCCCTGCTTAATGACCTTCTTTCATCTGCAGAAATTAGAACTTGACAATAAAACACTTGCCGGAGACTTGACCTTCAAGGATAATCAGATCAAAGAGTACGAGGCCATCTTGGCGTCACTGCGGGAGAAAAACCGCCTGCAGCAGGTAAGACTCCTCTTCTGGCGAATCCCCGGAACCCAGAATAGACCTGAACGCACCTGGCGGTAATTATGACAAGTGGCGCAAAAGGGAAACACGGAGTCACCAAATACGTTTGTTCCAGCAGTCGTCCTTATCTCTGGTACATTATTAGAAGCGTTTCTGTGACGTCAGAAGAAGCGTATACAGGTGCGTCTAACGCCCACTTGTGTCTCCTTTTCTGTATTCAGCAAGAACTGAAACAGAATCAGATGAAGCTGCGCAGCTTGGAGGACAACATCCTGTCCCTGCGCAATGCGGACAGCGACAAAGATTATCAGCTGAAGGAACTGGAATACACCAAGAACGCTCTGCAGCAGGAGAACAAGACTCTCCGGGTGCAGGTGGGTCTCCTGGCTACTTACACTTAGCATGGCAGGGCTTAAGGATTCCCGCACATAGGCTTTTCCTAAGCACTAGAATTTTTAGAACTCACCGATGATCATTATATTGTTCTCCATAATTAACAACGACAAGATCTGTATCCAGGCTCCCTTTATGGCTATTATCGATCCTCCGTATTAAGATACTGTAGACACAGAGCAGACTGACACCAGTAAGATGTTCCTCCTCCCATTCTGCCCTGGTGTCATTATGTAATTCCTCCTCTACCGGCTCATATATTAGTTACTGGAAGTTCTGTGCTGTGGCATTATTCTGTATTAGTGTTGCGGGATACATTGCGGTGCTATATAGAAGCCAGTGTGAATGAATTTATGTCGCTGCACTTCCCAGGTCAATGAAACCGTCTCCAGCCCCGTACTCCAAAACAAGATTGACGAACTCAACAGATACTACAAGGAAATGATTGACAGCCTTCGAGACGAGAAGGACAAGGAGTTGCGCTCATTAAGGGTAAGACTATTGGCTAGAATTGACTTAGTCGTTCTTGTAACCCTATAACCCTGTATACTTGTTACATGTGCCAGGCCCTTCTAAAGGATTCTACTAATGGAATGCTGGGCCATTGGGCTGAAGCGCAGTTGGGAGCATTTAGGGCTAGTTTTCTTGATGCTGTATATCATGTAGCAGTAGCATGCACCACCTACAGGATATAAAGGTGTACTGCACCCCAAGAATGTCACTAGAGGTCTGCAGAACATTGCTGTTCCAAATAAGCCTTAACAACGACACCAACCCATATACCGATAATTATAATGACATCCTGCAATCGCTCTGCTGTTCTGATGCGTTTCGTGGTGGCCCACACAACTTCTTCAGATGAATATAGAGCGCTGTTGATACTGTATAATATCGGCATCGGGGGCTATATGCGTGGCTTACAGTAACTGGTCTTCGCTTTCTGAGTGAGACATTATTCCGTCTCCCCTATTACCTGCCTCTGATTTATATGCCGTCTCTGGGACGTTAAAGTGCCACAACTGTGATTTAAAAGAAAGGTCATAGTTAAACCCTTGTTTTCCAAAAATAAAGTCTGTTTACTGGCCAGTCTGGGAAGGAGAAGGCGTTCCATGTGTTTATTAATAACAAAATAATTATACTTACGTCTTTTACTATAAGCAGCTGACACGCACGAGTCCGTTTATCAGCACTATATGGTAATGTACGGAAATGTGTATGAGTTGTGTACTGGGACTTTCTGCACCTCCTGACGTATCCGATCCTGTTACTTGCACAGGGAAAGAGGCGCATTTGCTACTTATTCAGAGTTGGTCACATTTTGCATCTGTGGTTAACGCCAGAATAGGGAGCCAGATGCAACTTTTTTCCTTGGACGCGCTTTTAACACACTGCGTCTGAGTCTGAATAATGCTTTGGATCTGCAAAATTGCTTCCGGCATGCTGAGAGAATTGTGTGGCGCTGGTTCCATTCCATATGGAAAACTTAGTGACATATTTTCCCTGAGTACAATGCAAAATGTCATATCGAAACACGTAACGAAGGGGAATATTTTGCAGAACTGTCAACTGTGTCACCCGGTGCCTGAATAAATGGTAGCATTAAACCTTGTTTATATTTGGCGTTTAACCCTGTAGATAAACCCTGTGTAGATGAACCGTGTGTTCTATAGAAACATTACTTTTTGAAAGAGTAATGTTCCTACAGAGTATATGTGTGGTCCCTGAACACACAACTCTAAAGAAGCTTCTCCCCCCCCCCCACCCGCCTCCTTGTAATCGCTGCTCTGACACCAACTCTCTCCCCACCACCTGCTACCAGTGTAATTAATTCCTCTCCCTCATCTATCCATAAAATATATATTAATAGCAGAGGAACAATATAATATGAGGTATAATAATAATTTGTTGGTGGAATGTGTGTTCCAGACTCAGATCACCAAGTTCCAGCATGACATGACCACCCATGAAGGCAGCAGCAGCGATTTACAGATGCGGCTTCTGGAGCTGACGTCCTCGTTGGAAGAGAGAGATTCCTTAATTAAGAGGCAGCAGGAGGTAAGAAGGTGATTTGCCTACGGCAGTCCGGGGTAACCTTCATCTCTTGTGGAACTGCAAGTCTCAGCATGCTCTGCACTTTCACCAGAGCTACCTAAGAAGATTCTAAGGTTAAAAGAGAACTTCTCCCGATCCTGCAATGTAGTTTATGGATGAAAGTCAAGAGGTTTATCCTCTACACAACTTTAGTCCCTTGTATCCCAAATCAGGTGGGTCCCTCTAGGCGCCCGGTTGTCCTAAATACCAATGTTGGCCTACTTTTCCATTGTCAGTGTCCCCTTCCCATAATTCCCCCATTTGTATCAGTAATCCTACTGTTTGGAATAGTGGGGGGAAGATAAATACAGAAGATATCAGGGCTGTCTTCACTACACATACCACCAAAGGACATTCACGGTGCTTATTGCAATGGGAAAATGTGCTTTCCCTTCTAAAATACCCATAGAAAGCTCAGAAGGTACCCAGAGGAACGTGTAGGCTTGGGGCCTTTTTCTGCCTTCTCTAGGGGTGTGTAAAACACCTAGGCTTTGCAGCCTCCTCTTCCAGTAACCCATTGAGCATCTCTAGTAACGTGCCCCCTCTGTTGTATGAACCTCATTTAAATAAAATCTTGATTTTACTTGTAGACGCAACTATAGTTGCATCGTCCCAATCTGCATTCGTCAAAGGAATTTCACGATTTACCCCACTCCGTCCATTAAAAGCTGCGTTATGTGTCATCCTGCCGACGACGCCAGTCTGCCCACTTACTATCTCTTTATAAACTGCCATCATTTGAAACACAGTACATGAAGTGCATTAAAACATTTGCCGACACTGTAATATATGCAGCAACGTGGAAACAACACCCTATTGTTGTGGCATTACCCACAAATCTCATAAAAACTAATAGGCGATAGGGCAGCAGTTTTCCGTAAGCGATTTTACGGTGTGATGTCGGGAGATTTGTGGAAGCCTTAAACGTCACTTTTACAGTAAGGAGTCACTTTTTCTCTCACACGGTACACGCAAAATGAGATGCGCTTTATAATGTATGAATTTTGTTTCACGTGGAAGTTGTCCGAACGTAATTTTGAAAATATTTTTGCTTTAATAGCAAGATTTTTAAATCGTATATTTTTATTTATTCATTGTAGGAGCTTTTTAGACTGCGCCAACTGAGGGAGTCAACAAATTTAAGCAAAGAGGTCATCACAACGCAGTAAGTTCCACACAAACCCAACTACATAGGAAACACAAGTCCCAGAGTCTAGAGCCAACTGAAGCTACGGGGCAATTAAGGTTTCCTGTATCTGATACACATTGTACTACGGGGGTCATTCCGAGTTGATCGCTCGCTGACGTTTTTCGCAGCGCAGCAATCAGGACACTACTGCGCATGTGTATGCAATGCGCAGGCGCGTCGTACGGGTACAAAGCGGATCGTTGCTGGGCGATGGATTTAACGAAGAATCTGTTCGCTCAGCCGATCGCAAGGTGATTGACAGGAAGAAGGCGTTTGTGGGTGTCAACTGACCGTTTTCTGGGAGTGTTTGGGAAAACGCAGGCGTGTTTAAGCGTTTGCAGGGCGGGTGTCTGACGTCAATTCCGGCACTAAAGAGACTGAAGTGATCGCAAGGGCTGAGTAAGGTCAGAGCTACTCAGAAACTGCACAAACTGTTTTTGCAGAGCTCGGCTGCACATGCGTTCGCACACTTGCAAAGCGAAAATGCACTCCCCCGTGGGCGGCGACTATGCGTTTGCACGGCTGCAAAAAACAGCTAGCGAGCAATCAACTCGAATGGAGGGCCTATGCTGGGACAGGTTTACACTACACGGCCAAACTATCTGGTCACCCTTCTAATTAGTGTGTCGCCCGTTTCATCCACAGACATTGGTAACTGGCGCACCGCGCTAAGTACTCTCCATTGTTCTAGTAACCAATTCCATATTCATGCCATGGTTTTGGAAAGAGAGGTTTAGTACATGGGTGTGATGTTTGATATGTGGTGTGTTTATATTAGAGAGGGACGGGTTCGGATTTACCCGGATCTCAAAACAGCATCTTATTGGCTCTCGCAGGTCACATCTTGGATAGCCAATAAGATAAATCCGAACTCGCATTAATTTTGGCGTTAAGAACCAAGTAAATCCCATAGGAACATAACATTAAAAAAAAGACCGCGTGCATTATTTGTCATGAACTATCCATTTTCACAGCACATTTTTGTGAACCTATAAGTGAATATCGGATGAATTTAAGGTCCCATTTTAGGACTCTCTGGGAAGAGAACTACCATATAGATTTTCCAGCCATTTTGAGCAAAATGACATCAGTCAAGTAAAATGATGGTGTTACATGAATGTCATGTAAACTCTGAATATCTTGTTGTGGAACAGATACAGCACCCAGTATCCCATCCTCCGGCTGTTGTCCGACTACAAAGATAAATCTCCCTCCACAACTACGGGGACTCGGACTGTGGTCATTGAGCGCAGAGGGAACGCATGGAAGCAGGTACGAGGCGTTGTGTGGTTACCGTACGTACGCTGCGTACAGAACAGACAAACGGCGGCCAAAACGCTGCCGTGCCGCCCAGTGACCGCCTCTGCCTGTCAATCAGGCAAAGGCGATCGCTAGGCAACGACAGCCGTCGGCTGTCAGCCATGCGCCGGCGCAATTGTGACCTGATCGCTGCGCTGCGAAGAACTGCAGCGAGTGATCAGGTCAGAATGACCGCCATAGACCCTTCAATTGGGGAAGGACATTATCTACTGTACAGATGGAGCCATCTTCACCTTGGCCTTTAATAGGATTAATTGAGCCAGGGCAGTCGGACTTGGGGGGTCATTCCGAGTTGATCGCAGATGTGCTAAATTTAGCACAGCTCTGATCATCTTCCCTGACATGCGGGGGGATGCCCAGCACAGGGCTAGTCCGCCCCGCATGTCAGTCCGCCCCCCTCCCCCGCACAAATACAAAAGCATCGCACAGCGGCGATGCTTTTGTATTTGTGGAGTAACTCCCTGCCGGCTGGCCGGGAGTTGATTGTTGCTGCCACTGGCCGCAGTGGCTGCGTGAGAAGTCACGCCCGCTCCCCCCAACGGTCCGGCTACGCCTCCCGCCCAGCGACCGCCTCTGTCTCAGAGGCAATCGCTGGGCAACGACGGCTGCCATGCACCAGCGGCCTGCAGCGCCGGCGCAGTTCCGACCCGATCGCTGCGACAAACTGCAGTGAGCGATCGGGTCGGAATGACCCCCTTAATCCCCTGCTGTATTGTTCTCTGTATTGTATTGCAGCTGAAAACAATAGATGAAAGGCTTATGCTAATAAGCCTTGGTGCACCTAGGTGCAGCAGAGAAGCCAAGATGATCGTAGCTCCATTTGTACATTACTTCTGTATACAGCACATCTTGTCCATGATGGATAATTGTGTGTCCGGAATATTTTGTGGATTTAAAAGAGCTTTTTCTGTTGGTTTCAGGAATGAACGAGACTATGCCAGCTCCGGAATGGTGTGGGGAAAACACACCGGGAGTAGTCAGACCAAGAAGACGTCCTATTTATCAGTGTTAGAGGTTCAGTCTGTGTACAGGCCGCACACACACAAACACACGGAGGATACAATTGTGTAACAGTCCGTCCTTGTACATTAGGTTGGGTCCTGTTCAGTTGATGAAGCCGGTTCTCTGTGCCAAAGTGTAAGACGTAACAAGTGAGTGTAAGTGCCTGACGTGTGTTATGGGAAGGGGCTGTACAGTCCCCTATAATGGAGAGGTCACTATAAGGGGTAAGCTGGGGCGGTTTTGGAAATCTTGCTTTGCACTATTGCTCTTGTTCGCATTGTTGGAACGTTTAGCGCTGAGTATATCCTGGGTGTTGGGCACAGACAGACTTGTTCTACTGAATTCACGTCACTGAAGTTTACTAATAGCGGAATTGGATTTATATTTTTATATCGTTTTGACATTTATATAAGTCGTAAGGACACAACTTAGCCTAAAGAGACCTGCAAAGGAATGCGCGTCATCTGATCTAGAAAGACCTGCGCCGTCTAGTAACAAGTTACTATAACAAATGGGAACCAGCTGGGCGTTAGGGGATTTGCGCCAGGCCGGAGATCACTTTCCAGCGGGTGGGAGCTTCCGCTCGTGAATCCTGTGTGTGTCCTGCGTGGACTGGAGCTGAATACTGACAAATGGATGTCACGTTCTGTATTATAAACCATTTTTCTCTCACTTGTATCATGTTTTAGAGCCGTTTCCAAAAAATGTATCGTCTTCGCCAAAATTATTCCACCCCACCGGCAGCCGAGAGCGGCCTCTATTACCTCCTGTCTGTAGGTATACCGCTTACTGCGGGGGGGTCCTCTCCCGCTGGGGGGGGGGGGTTGGGGGTAATGGGCGGTTTTATCCTGTATTTTAGGCTGGGGATGAAGTTGTTATAATAGGTTGTATGTAATACTGTCGGATGAGGCTACTCATGAACCGCCCAAGCTATTTCTCCTAAACAACGGGGGTCATTCCGAGTTGTTCGCTCGCAAGTGGATTTTAGCAGATTTGCTCATGCTAAGCCGCCGCCTACTGGGAGTGAATCTTAGCATCTTAAAATTGCGAACGATGTATTCGCAATATTGCGATTACACACCTCGTAGCAGTTTCTGAGTAGCTCGAGACTTACTCGGCATCTGCGATCAGTTCAGTGCTTGTCGTTCCTGGTTTGACGTCACAAACACACCCAGCGTTCGCCCAGACACTCCCCCGTTTCTCAAGCCACTCCCGCGTTTTTTCCGGAAACTGTAGCGTTTTTTCCCACACGCCCATAAAACGGCCTGTTTCCGCCCAGTAACACCCATTTCCTGTCAATCACATTACG
The DNA here is from genome assembly GCF_028390025.1 of Pseudophryne corroboree. Classification (NCBI taxonomy): domain Eukaryota; kingdom Metazoa; phylum Chordata; class Amphibia; order Anura; family Myobatrachidae; genus Pseudophryne; species Pseudophryne corroboree. Next base: position 480,439,995 of record NC_086451.1, read on the forward strand.
ATCGCCAGAACGATGAAAAATCCGTGAGTAAAAATCCTAACCGCACAGCAAATTTACTTGGCGCAGTCGCAGTGCGGACATTGCGCATGCGCATTAAGCGGAAAATCGCTGCGATGCGAAGATTTTTACCGAGCGAACAACTCGGAATGACCCCCAACATTCACAAATATAGATGCCAGATGTTCCGAGACCTGGAACCCTGGGAGAGGATTACATCACTGCTGTTCCTGGTTCCTATATTTGTGAATGTTCTAATACGCTGTGTTTTGCCCCTGTAGAAGCCTGTGCCGCATTATCTTAAAATGTAAGGTACTTATGTAAATGTCCTATAAAACATTTATTCTTCACCAAAGAGTGTATGTCGTATAGGTCTCAGCTGGCCATTGGCATTGATAAAGGAAAGCTGCAGAAATCTCTGCAATAAACTGGCTGCCGGAACCCGCGTTCTGTGGGAACCCCCTGATTACAGGGTATAGCATCCGTTCCGGCCATAGGTGTTCCCGGCCTCCGTCGCTGCTGCAGTATAACATGAGTATATAGGACACCTTACATCTGAGTAGTATATGCGTAGTGTATACAGCTTCCTCTATGCTTGCTGGATCGTGGGTGGATATTTTCTATAGACTGTTGTATTTTGTAGGTTATTACTGAAGTTTAAATGTTGCTGTGGAATATAAAGCGCTGTAAAATAAAATAGAAATAAAACCTCTAGATTTGAAGTGTGATTATTACTTAAATAATAGGGGGGTGGGGGGTGTTCTGTATTTGCAAATAACTCCTATTCAGAAAAAGCTTCTTGGAAACCCCTTTAACATAATGCACTTCACCTCTTTGCCCGCTGGACTGTTATAAGATATTATACTTGTTGGGGAAGTTGATATCCTGGCGGTCGGAATCCTGAACGTAAGTATGCCGCGAGGGTTAGGATACCGGCGGAGGGTTAGGGTGGTTGGTCTGGGGGTTAGGGTTAGGCTGCGGGCGGAGGGTTAGGGTGGTTGGTTTGGGGGTTAGGCTGCAGGGGGGAGGGTTAGGGTGGTTGGTTTAGGGGTTAGGCTGCGGGGGAAGGGTTAGGGTGGTTGGTCTGGGGGTTAGGGTTAGGCTGCGGGGGAAGGGTTAGGGTGGTTGGTTTGGGGGTTAGACTGCGGGCGGAGGGTTAGGGTGGTTGGTCTGGGGGTTAGGGTTAGGCTGCAGGGGGGTGGTTCGTTTAGGGGTTAGGGATAGACTGCGGGCGGAGGGTTAGGGTGGTTGGTCTGGGGGTTAGGGTTAGGCTGCGGGCGGAGGGTTAGGGTGGTTGGTCTGGGGGTTAGGGTTCGGCTGTGGGGAGGGTTAGGGTGGTTGGTTTGGGGGTTAGACTGCGGACGGAGGGTTAGGGTGGTTGGTTTGGGGGTTAGGGATAGGCTGTGGGCGGAGGGTTAGGGTGGTTGGTTTGGGGGTTAGGGTTAGGCTGCGGGCGGAGGGTTAGGGTGGTTGGTTTGGGGGTTAGGCTGCAGGGGGAGGGTTAGGGTGGTCGGTTTGGGGGTTAGGCTGCAGGGGGAGGGTTAGGGTGGTTGGTTTGGGGGTTAGGCTGCAGGGGGAGGGTTAGGGTGGTTGGTTTGGGGGTTAGGGTGCAGGGGGAGGGTTAGGGTGGTTGGTTTGGGGGTTAGGGATAGGCTGCGGGCGGAGGGTTAGGGTGGTTGGTTTGGGGGTTAGGCTGCAGGGGGGGGTTAGGGTGGTTGGTTTGGGGGTTAGGGATGGGCTGCGGGCGGAGGGTTAGGGTGGTTGGTTTGGGGGTTAGGGTTAGGCTGCGGGCGGAAGGTTAGGGTGGTTGGTTTGGGGGTTAGGCTGCAGGGGTAGGGTTAGGGTGGTTGGTTTGGGGGTTAGGGATAGGCTGCGGGCGGAGGGTTAGGGTGGTTGGTTTGGGGGTTAGGCTGCAGGGGTAGGGTTAGGGTGGTTGGTTTGGGGGTTAGGGATAGGCTGCGGGCGGAGGGTTAGGGTGGTTGGTTTGGGGGTTAGGGATAGGCTGCGGGCGGAGGGTTAGGGTGGTTGGTTTGGGGGTTAGGGTTAGGCTGCGGGGGAAGGGTTAGGGTGGTTGGTTTGGGGGTTAGGCTGCAGGGGGAGGGATAGGGTGGTTGGTTTAGGGGTTAGGGATAGACTGCGGGCGGAGGGTTAGGGTGGTTGGTTTGGGGGTTAGGGTTAGGCTGCGGGTGGAGGGTGTTTTGCCCCTGCAGAAGCCTGTGCTGCATTATGTTAAAATGTAAGGTACTTATGTAAATGTCCTATAAAACATTTATTCTTCACCAAAGAGTGTATGTCGTATAGGTCTCAGCTGGCCATTGGCATTGATAAAGGAAAGCTGCAGAAATCTCTGCAATAAACTCTGGCTGCCGGAACCCGCGTTCTGTGGGAAGCCCCTGATTACAGGGTATAGCATCCGTTCCGGCCATAGGTGTTCCCGGCCTCCGTCGCTGCTGCAGTATAACATGAGTATATAGGACACCTTACATCTGAGTAGTATATGCGTAGTGTATACAGCTTCCTTTATGCTTGCTGGATCGTGGGTGGATATTTTCTATAGACTGTTGTATTTTGTAGGTTATTACTGAAGTTTAAATGTTGCTGTGGAATATAAAGCGCTGTAAAATAAAATAGAAATAAAACCTCTAGATTTGAAGTGTGATTATTACTTAAATAATAGGGGGGTGGGGGTGGGGGGTGTTCTGTATTTGCAAATAACTCCTATTCAGAAAAAGCTTCTTGGAAACACCTTTAACATAATGCACTTCACCTCTTTGCCCGCTGGACTGTTATAAGATATTATACTTGTTGGGGAAGTTGATATCCTGGCGGTCGGAATCCTGAACGTAAGTATGCCGCGAGGGTTAGGATACTGGCGGAGGGTTAGGGTGGTTGGTCTGGGGGTTAGGGTTAGGCTGCGGGCGGAGGGTTAGGGTGGTTGGATTGGGGGTTAGGGTTAGGCTGCGGGCGGAGGGTTAGGGTGGTTGGTTTGGGGGTTAGGCTGCAGGGGGGAGGGTTAGGGTGGTTGGTTTAGGGGTTAGGCTGCGGGGGAAGGGTTAGGGTGGTTGGTCTGGGGGTTAGGCTGCGGGGGAAGGGTTAGGGTGGTTGGTTTGGGGGTTAGGCTGCAGGGGGAGGGTTAGGGTGGTTGGTTTAGGGGTTAGGGATAGACTGCGGGCGGAGGGTTAGGGTGGTTGGTCTGGGGGTTAGGGTTAGGCTGAAGGGGGGTGGTTCGTTTGGGGGTTAGGGATAGACTGCGGGCGGAGGGTTAGGGTGGTTGGTCTGGGGGTTAGGGTTAGGCTGCGGGCGGAGGGTTAGGGTGGTTGGTCTGGGGGTTAGGGTTCGGCTGTGGGGAGGGTTAGGGTGGTTGGTTTGGGGGTTAGACTGCGGGCGGAGGGTTAGGGTGGTTGGTCTGGGGGTTAGGGATAAGCTGCGGGCGGAGGGTTAGGGTGGTTGGTTTGGGGGTTAGGGTTAGGCTGCGGGCGGAGGGTTAGGGTGGTTGGTTTGGGGGTTAGGCTGCAGGGGGAGGGTTAGGGTGGTCGGTTTGGGGGTTAGGCTGCAGGGGTAGGGTTAGGGTGGTTGGTTTGGGGGTTAGGCTGCAGGGGGAGGGTTAGGGTGGTTGGTTTGGGGGTTAGGGTGCAGGGGGAGGGTTAGGGTGGTTGGTTTGGGGGTTAGGGATAGGCTGCGGGCGGAGGGTTAGGGTGGTTGGTTTGGGGGTTAGGCTGCAGGGGGGGGTTAGGGTGGTTGGTTTGGGGGTTAGGGATAGGCTGCGGGCGGAGGGTTAGGGTGGTTGGTTTGGGGGTTAGGCTGCGGGTGGAGGGTTAGGGTGGTTGGTTTGGGGGTTAGGCTGCAGGGGTAGGGTTAGGGTGGTTGGTTTGGGGGTTAGGGATAGGCTGCGGGCGGAGGGTTAGGGTGGTTGGTTTGGGGGTTAGGGTTAGGCTGCGGGGGAAGGGTTAGGGTGGTTGGTTTGGGGGTTAGGCTGCAGGGGGAGGGTTAGGGTGGTTGGTTTGGGGGTTAGGGATAGGCTGCGGGCGGAGGGTTAGGGTGGTTGGTCTGGGGGTTAGGGTTAGGCTGCGGGCGGAAGGTTAGGGTGGTTGGTTTGGGGGTTAGGCTGCAGGGGTAGGGTGGTTGGTTTGGGGGTTAGGGATAGGCTGCGGGCGGAGGGTTAGGGTGGTTGGTTTGGGGGTTAGGAATAGGCTGCAGGGGGAGGGTTAGGGTGGTTGGTTTGGGGGTTAGGGTTAGGCTGCGGGGGAAGGGTTAGGGTGGTTCGTTTGGGGGTTAGGCTGCAGGGTGAGGGTTAGGGTGGTTGGTTTAGGGGTTAGGGATAGACTGCGGGCGGAGGGTTAGGGTGGTTGGTCTGGGGGTTAGGGTTAGGCTGCAGGGGGGTAGTTGGTTTAGGGGTTAGGGATAGACTGCGGGCGGAGGGTTAGGGTGATTGGTCTGGGGGTTAGGGTTAGGCTGCGGGCGGAGGGTTAGGGTGGTTGGTTTGGGGGTTAGGGTTAGGCTGCGTGGGAAGGGTTAGGGTGGTTGGTTTGGGGGTTAGGCTGCAGGGGGAGGGTTAGGGTGGTTGGTTTGGGGGTTAGGGATAGGCTGCGGGCGGAGGGTTAGGGTGGTTGGTTTGGGGGTTAGGGTGGTTGGTTTGGAGGTTAGGCTGCAGGGGTAGGGTTAGGGTGGTTGGTTTGGGGGTTAGGGATAGGCTGCGGGCGGAGGGTTAGCGTGGTTGGTTTAGGGGTTAGGGATAGGCTGCGGGCGGAGGGTTAGGGTGGTTGGTTTGGGGGTTAGGCTGCAGGGGGAGGGTTAGGGTGGTTGGTTTAGGAGTTAGGGATAGACTGCGGGCGGAGGGTTAGGGTGGTTGGTCTGGGGGTTAGGGTTAGGCTGCAGGGGGGTGGTTGGTTTAGGGGTTAGGGATAGACTGCGGGCGGAGGGTTAGGGTGGTTGGTCTGGTGGTTAGGGTTAGGCTGCGGGCGGAGGGTTAGGGTGGTTAGTCTGGGGGTTAGGGTTAGGCTGCGGGCGGAGGGTTAGGGTGGTTGGTCTGGGGGTTAGGGTTCGGCTGTGGGGAGGGTTAGGGTGGTTGGTTTGGGGGTTAGGGTTAGACTGCGGGCGGAGGGTTAGGGTGGTTGGTTTGGGGGTTAGGGTGGTTGGTTTGGGGGTTAGGGTTAGGCTGCGGGCGGAGGGTGGTTGGTTTGGGGGTTAGGCTGCAGGGGGAGGGTTAGGATGGTTGGTTTGGGGGCTAGGCTGCAGGGGTAGGGTTAGGGTGGTTGGTTTGGGGGTTAGGCTGCAAGGGTAGGGTTAGGGTGGTTGGTTTGGGGGTTAGGCTGCATGGGGAGGGTTAGGGTGGTTGGTTTGGGGGTTAGGCTGCAGGGGGAGGGTTAGGGTGGTTGGTTTGGGGGTTAGGGATAGGCTGCGGGTGGAGGGTTAGGGTGGTTGGTTTGGGGGAAAGGGTTAGGCTACGGGGGAAGGGTTAGGGTGGTTGGTTTGGGGGTTAGGCTGCAGGGGGAGGGTTAGGGTGGTTGGTTTGGGGGTTAGGCTGCAGGGGGAGGGTTAGGGTGGTTGGTTTGGGGGTTAGGGATAGGCTGCGGGCGGAGGGTTAGGGTGGTTGGTTTGGGGGTTAGGCTGCAGGCGGAGGGTTAGGGTGGTTGGTTTGGGGGTTAGGCTGCAGGGGTAGGGTTAGGGTGGTTGGTTTGGGGGTTAGGGATAGGCTGCGGCGGAGGGTTAGGGTGGTTGGTTTGGGGGTTAGGCTGCGGGGGAAGGGTTAGGGTGGCTGGTTTGGGGGTTAGGCTGCAGGGGGAGGGTTAGGGTGGTTGGTTTGGGGGTTAGGCTGCAGGCGGAGGGTTAGGGTGGTTGGTTTGGGGGTTAGGCTGCAGGGGTAGGGTTAGGGTGGTTGGTTTGGGGGTTAGGGATAGGCTGCGGCGGAGGGTTAGGGTGGTTGGTTTGGGGGTTAGGCTGCGGGGGAAGGGTTAGGGTGGCTGGTTTGGGGGTTAGGCTGCAGGGGGAGGGTTAGGGTGGTTGGTTTGGGGGTTAGGCTGCGGGCGGAGGGTTAGGGTGTTAGGCTGCAGGGGTAGGGTTAGGGTGGTTGGTTTGGGGGTTAGTGATAGGCTGCGGGCGGAGGGTTAGGGTGGTTGGTTTGGGGGATAGGGTTAGGCTGCGGGGGAAGGGTTAGGGTGGTTGGTTTGGGGGTTAGGCTGCAGGGGGAGGGTTAGGGTGGTTGGTTTGGGGGTTAGGGTGGTTGGTTTGGGGGTTAGGGATAGGCTGCGGGCGGAGGGTTAGGGTGGTTGGTTTGGGGGTTAGGGTTAGGCTGCGGGCGGAGGGTTAGGGTGGTTGGTTTGGGGGTTAGGCTGCAGGGTTAGGGTGGTTGGTTTGGGGGTTAGGATTAGGCTGCGGGGGAAGGGTTAGGGTGGCTGGTTTGGGGGTTAGGCTGCAGGGGTAGGGTTAGGGTGGTTGGTTTGGGGGTTAGGGATAGGCTGCGGGCGGAGGGTTAGGGTGGTTGGTTTGGGGGTTAGGGTTAGGCTGCGGGCGGAGTTTTAGGGTGGTTGGTTTGGGGGTTAGGGTTAGGCTGCGGGGGAAGGGTTAGGGTGGTTGGTTTGGGCGTTAGGCTGCAGGGGGAGGGTTAGAGTGGTTGGTCTGGGGGTTAGGGTTCGGCTGCGGGGAGGGTTAGGCTGCACCAAGGAGGGAGGGTTAGAATTAGGGTTTCTTTGCTCCAGTACCCTGTCAGAATTTCAGGCTGTTGGGATGCCAGTGTCCCAAACCCAACCCACTTGTTGCTGTGTGGTCAGTAGCACAGCAAATGCCCTCCCCCAATAGGTTTCTGCTTTTTCAACTATTATTCTGTATCCCCAGGACTTGTCGGCTGAGCCAGTAATAAGGACACAGAGGAAACTACGACCATTGTGTCTCCTTTCAGCCCTCATTTGCAGCCTTCCCTAGCGAAACGCGTCGTACTCTACATAAGGCCTTTGTACTATAGTGGCAGCAGTACTCTGACGGAGAATATACGGTTATTAGTAACTGTGATGTGAGTGGATTATAGAGGATATTCCGTTTGCTGTAAGAAATCTACGGTGCTTGAAGTGACCATGAATAACGTCTAAGAATATTATCAATATACAAACACGTGGGTTATACAGGTTACTGTTCTGGCAATCAGTGGTAAAGTGAAGAGTACACTATCGGTAGATCTTTGCTGTACACTTGTGCTTCGTGTCGTCTCTAGTAGTCCGTCCGATACACCTCAAATCAAACAGGTGCGACGCAAGAGTTTCTCTTTATTTTCTGCTCATGGTGATGAGTTAACACATTAATAATCTCACGGTAACAGGAACAACATTCTTACAACATGTACAATCAGTTACAGCCACATAAGCCTGAGGGGGGGGGGGGGGGGTCTTCTAAGAGCTTTTTCTTTTGGGGGGAGGTAAAGTAAAAAAAAATGTATTTATAGAGGAGGACGTTTGACATTCACCATTAAATCTGTTTCTCTTACACCATTAAATCTGCTTCTCTTACTCCATCTGGGGGACACTGGCAATGATGGGGTGTAGCTAAACGCTATCCTCTACGCCCCGTCAACCCCCCTCTCAGCCAACCGGAAGTCTGTTTTAAACTTCAAGCATGTAGGAGACTCTGAACAAACAGACACTTAACTCGAGAAGGAACAAACGCAGAGCGTACAACAAGAGGGAGCGCAGTATCCTCCAGATGGAGTAAGAGAAATGGATTTAATGGTAAGGACCAAAAATCCTCTCTTCTCTCCTCCTATCCGGCGGATACTACCAGCCAAAGCTGCACCTATGGGAACGTACACTCAGCCAAAACTGTGCGCCAAACTTCTGCCCATAACGGGCATCTCAAGCTGCAGGCAAAGAGAACTTTTAAAATTTAGCAAATGTGTAAATGGAGGACGAGGTGGCCGCCCAACACAACTACTCCACCGACCGTGTCAAGCCATCCAAGAGGCGCTCACCGATCTGGTAGAATGAGACAATAATCCGTTCAGCGACCTGTTCTGAGATATACGCTTGACAAATGGTAGCTATGATCCTTTTGGCCACTGACTGTTTCATCGCTGGTCAACCTTGTTTGTGAGCATCATATGAGATGACAAGACTGTCCGTCTTCCTCTATCCATATAGCTCCTCAAGGCCCAAATCACATCCGGTAGTGAAAAGTCATCTTTACTACCTGAAGCTGAATTGTAGCGCAATGCTGGGATTACAATGTCCTGATTTAAGTGAAGCCTGGACACCACATTCAGCTTAAAAGAGGGGTCGGTTTGCAACGCTGCATGGTCCTTTTGGTAAACCAAGTATGGGGATCTACATGAAAGGGCCACTAATTTGGACACCCATTACAGAAGCAATGGCCAACAGAAAAGACACCTTCCAGAAGAGGAACCTGAAGTCCACATGCCAAGAGAAACGAGTTAAGGTCCATAATGCACCAACAGTGGAACATAAGGCGGTTAGACATGCAGCACAAGGAATGGTTATACTTCTGCAATAGAGGACAATTTCCTTTGGCTATGGTGGGGACAAGACCAGGCAGAAAAAACACCCAGCAACCCTTCTCCACTGCACACTGGACCTGCAAGCAGGACACAACCACCGAGGGGAGACTACTGCAAGCCACGAAAAAAACTCAAAAAGCTGCTCCTGTAACTTTCGCTGCTCACGCCATGGGCATATAAATCAATCTGACTTTCGATTGGCTGAGAGGGATGGACGGGATGTAGAGGGGATGACTTATCTACAACCAGGTTAGTTTGATGCGCCTGTTCCTCACGAAGACCTCTACACCAGGCCTGGTCAACCTGCAACTCTCCAGCTGTTGTGACACTACACATCCCAGCATGCCCTGCCAGAGTTTTAGCATTCCTTAATAGCAAAACTGCGGCAAGGCATGCTGGGACTTGTAGTTTCATAACAGCTGGAGAGCCACAGGTCAGCCAGGCCTGCGCTATACCCCCAGAAGGACAGAGAAACAAACTTCTGTGATGCCTTTATTTTAGTTTTGTGTACAAGAGTGCAAACAAGTCTCAACTTAACACAGATCTAAAAAGACCACATTCAAAAATACAAGTCATCATTAAAGGATATTTTCTTTCTTTTTTTATGAAATCGCTTGTTTAGTCTGAAGCCGTTTGGCCTGCAGCATGCGAACGCACGGCGCTATTTGTTAAAGGGATGCAAATTTAATTACGGGCGACTGTAAACTTGTGTAGTGGCAACACTGTAATGATTAAATACTGTATGGGTACGTCACAGCATGGATGTACAGACGGACTGATATAAATACTCCCACTAGCGGCCAGGGTGACGCTTAATGACCCTCTCCCGACACAAACCGCACTCGCAACAGACGTTTCATCAGAAATAAAAGTGCTACATTTTCATTACGGGTATAATCTTCCATCTATAGATATAACATTTATATATATTTTTAAGATAAAAAAAAAAAAAAAGCATCGGACTCATACATACATACATATATACACACACACACACATACATACATACATACAATATAACTTGTCCCTACCAAACAACATTCAATTGTAACACCAGATAAAAAGGGATTTTCTGTACACAATTTTGCTTTTCTAGCACCTTATCTTGTAGTATTTGACCTTCGTATTAGAAGACGGCTACTCGAAATACTGTATTATATAACACCGTGGCGTTAGCAGCTCTGTAAACGCTTTATAGAAATACTTTATACTCCATCCGATAATCGGACTTTTCGCCAGTAAAGCCCGGCAATATCCATAGCTCAGGTGGGCAGCCTGCTGCTGACCGGGCATGCTGGGACTTGTAGTTCCTCGGTTACAGGATCACAGGCTGCCCCTCTATCTCTCCCATCTGGAGTAGCAGTTATTTTCCATTCTCTGACCTTTGACTGGAACAAGGGTTCCTAGGAACAAGGCTTCCTGGCAAGAGGAATAACCCCTTCACTAATGAGGACTAAGCAACAAAGTGCAAATAAGAAGAATGAGGGGGAAGGGGGGAGCTGCCTTTCCCATCAGTGAAGGGGTTAACTGCGCTCTCTCGTACATTGTTGTTAACGAGGCACGTGTCCCTACGCAGTTACATCATCGCCTCTTTGTGGTGCCTCATTATATGCTGATTCTTTTCTGACGGCCGGCGGAATCCCTTTTTGCAAAAGTCGCAGCGGTGCGGGTAGTCTTTTGTGTGTATTGAGATGACGTGACGTTTAAATCCCGACGCGTCCGTCGTGCTGTACTCGCAATACTGGCACTGGTAGACCTTCTTCCCGCTGTGCGTTTTCATGTGCTTCTTCAGCTCCGGCTGAAGCCTGAACCCTCGCTTACATTTTTTACACTTGAAAGGCAAGTCCTTTGTGTGCAGCGAGAGGATGTGGCCGCTTAGTATAAACGGGTCGGAGGTTTTAAAGTCACAGTGTCGGCACTGGTGGATCTTTTTCCCCTTGTGCGACTCGCTGTGCTTCTTCAGTTCCGAGGGGCGGTGAAAGCCTTTCTCGCACACCTCACATTTGTGGGGGAAGTCCTTAGTGTGGACGGATATAATGTGCCGCTTCAGGTCGCTGGAGTTGGTGCTCTTGTGGTCACAATGGGGACACTGGTGCGTTTTGTGACCCTGAAAGAGCTCGGTGTGCCGTAACAGTTCCTTCTCGTCCGTGAAGGCCTGGGGGCACTGCTCGCACTTAAAGGGCAAGTCTGTCCCGTGGCGGCTTTTAATATGCGTTTTTAAGTTGGACTGATCAGCGCAGCGGAATTCGCAAAAATGGCACAAGTACGGCTTCTCGCCCGTATGTGTCCTCATGTGTTTCTTCAGCTCGGAAGGGTGTCTGAAGCCCTTTCCGCATTCAACGCACACGTGGGGGAAGTTCTTGCTGTGGACCGCCAGCAGGTGGCGGTTCAGAAGACCCTGCTCGGCCGTCTCGTAGTCACAGTATTTGCACTTGTGGAGTTTGGGTTCTTTGTCCCTCAGGATAAGCTTGTTGGAGCTGAGCGGGCTGGCCTCGCGGTACCTCCGGGTGTATTCTGTAAACTCGTGCGACTTGTCCATCTTGCTGCTCAGTTTGTGGCTCTCCAGGTGGTTGTGAAAACTCACCTTCTTGTTGGTGGTGAAGTCACAGTCCGTGCACTGGTATTTCTTCTTCATCATATGATCCGGGTGGTTCTTCATGTGTCTCTTCAGGAAACCCCGAGACTTGAACTTTTTCCCGCATATATGACAAGGGTACACCGTCAAAGGCTGGCCGTCCGGGCCGATAATGACAGCTGGAGGAAGAGAACAAAGCACAAATTGCTGCATTGTACGCTGAAGATGTAACATACAATAACGCGCACAGCTGGCTGCGGACTCCGGTAATTACTGCGGAGAGCACTGGCTTCCCGAGCACCTACACAAATTATTACTTCATTAGGACCACAGATCGCACAGTTGTGGTAAGACAAAGCAATAAGCTCTAGCAAATAAGGTGTGTGTAAGGACGAGCTCTCAGGACTAAAGGGATGAGAGCAAAGTAAATATACTAATTACCTCTCACACAGGTAAACAATACTAGGTGTTTCCTGCCCTAAATAAAATGAGTTAGATCCCAGTGCTGTGAGGTTATTTGAGATTCCCTGCCTCTGTCAGTGCCAGCCAGCGTACCCTACTGGCGCTAATGACAATTAAGTCTGGGGTATTCCTTTTCCTATCTAATAGACATGAAAAAACAGACACTCAACTGACTTTTCAAACAATTGAATACCCCGCTAAAGCTTGCAACCATATGATGCTTTCATGTAACCCAAACACCACTGACCTCATGATTACAATATATCTGTAGCAATATGCCCAAGGCTGGTCCCCACTAATATTCCAGCGGCCCAAGGCTGGTCCCCACTAATATTCCAGCGGCCCAAGGCTGGTCCCCACTAATATTCCAGCGGCCCAAGGCTGGTCCCCACTAATATTCCAGATGCCCAAGGCTAGTCCCCACTAATATTCCAGCTGCCCAAGGCTGGTCCCCACTAATATTCCAGCTGCCCAAGGCTGGTCTCCACTAATATTCCAGCTGCCCAAGGCTGGTCCCCACTAATATTCCAGCTGCCCATGGCTGGTCTCCACTAATATTCCAGCTGCCCAAAACTGGTCCCCACTAATATTCCAGCTGCTCAAGGCTGGTCCCCACTAATATTCCAGCTGCTCAAGGCTGGTCCCCACTAATAATCCAGCTGCCCAAGGCTGGTTTCCACTAATAATCCAGCTGCCCAAGGCTGATCTCCACTAATATTCCAGCTGCCCAAGGCTGGTCCCCACTAATATTCCAGATGCCCAAGGCTGGTCCCCACTAATATTCCAGATGCCCAAGGCTGGTCCCCACTAATATTCCAGCTGCCCAAGGCTGGTCCCCACTAATATTCCAGCTGCCCAAGGCTGGTCTCCACTAATATTCCAGCTGCCCAAGGCTGGTCCCCACTAATATTCCAGCTGCCCAAGGCTGGTCTCCACTAATATTCCAGCTGCTCAAGGCTGGTCCCCACTAATAATCCAGCTGCCCAAGGCTGGTCCCCACTAATAATCCAGCTGCTCAAGGCTGGTCCCCACTAATATTCCAGATGCCCAAGGCTGGTCCCCACTAATATTCCAGCTGCCCAAGGCTGGTCCCCACTAATATTCCAGCTGCCCAAGGCTGGTCCCCACTAATATTCCAGATGCCCAAGGCTGGTCCCCACTAATATTCCAGATGCCCAAGGCTGGTCCCCACTAATATTCCAGCTGCCCAAGGCTGGTCTCCACTAATATTCCAGCTGCCCAAGGCTGGTCCCCACTAATATTCCAGCTGCCCAAGGCTGGTCCCCACTAATATTCCAGCTGCCCAAGGCTGGTCCCCACTAATAATAGGATTTTGGTACTTACCAGGTAAATCCTTTTCTTTGAATCCATAGGGGGCACTGGAGTACTCTTGGGATATGGACGGGCGTAGCCGAACAAAGGCACTGAATATTTAAATTTAGGACTCTCCCCCCCCTCCATATCCCCGAGTACCTCAGTGTACTCTCTCAGTGTTTTTTACTGAGCGAACAGGAACTATATAGAGAGGTTGACAATGGAGAATACCTATAACATAACGGACAACCACAATGTTGACCCATAACCTTACTGTCAACTAAACAGTTGACACCATAACATTTGAACCAATCGGTGAAAATGTGTTACCATAAGCTCCTCTGAGCTTAATATCAATCAAGTAAAACTTGTTACCCTAAGCTCCCTTGAGCTTAAAACAACCCAGGTAAAACTGCTCTGGGTGGGCGTCCAGTGCCCCCTATGGATTCAAAGAAAAGGATTTACCTGGTAAGTACCAAAATCCTATTTTCTTTATCATCCACTAGGGGTCACTGGAGTACTCTTGGGACGTACCAAAGCTTCCCTCGTGGGCGGGAGAGCTGTTTGATACTTGTAACAGTAGGCAGGCCAAAGCTAGATGCTGATGGCGCCACCATTCATAACGTGTAAACGTGCACGGCTATGTAGCCGCGTCGTAGACGCTCCACGACCCGCTGGGTCTGACATTCCCACAGAACCTGTGGGATGAGCTATTACTGACGTAGGCGATTGTAACTTAGCCTTAAAGTAAGCCTGACTTGTAGTCATTATTATTATCCCACTGGATAATGTCTGCTGAGAAACTGGCTAACCCCAGTTGGCAGAATCACAGAGAACAAACAACGTATTGATATCACGTACTGTAGACATTCGGGACATATATAAACGCGTAATGCGTGTACCACATTCAGAATTCTAGAATGTGCTGTCCACACAGGAACCACTATTGGTATATTGATGTGAAGAATACGAAAGCGGAATTCGTCCGAAGATCTGCTTTGTCATGAGAAAACTCAAATACGGTGGCTTGGAATACAAGGCACCCAAATATGAAAACAAAACCCTTGCCGAAGCCAAGGCTAGAATAAAAATGTTTTCCAAAGTGAGAAACTTAATCCCCATTTGTTGTAAGGGTTCAAAATATGAAAACTGTAAGAAATCTGAACCCAACCTCAAGCCACCTGGCGCTGTAGGTGAGATAAATAGAATCTGAACTTTGGTGACACCTTGTATAACGGTGTGTACAGACGCAATAAAGACAAACGTCTTTGAAGATAAGTTTACTACACAGATACCTGCACCCTCCGTGCAAGTAAACGCAGTTTTCCATACCACCCCGTTTAACAGAATACGGATAACTTGAAGGATGATGTCGGAAACTTCCGAGGTTTACGACTTATGTAAGCACACGAAATTTTGTAATAATGAGCTGCCTTAAGCGGTCTACTAGCTCGTAACCTGGTTGGTATAACCGACACTGTAATGCTCTATTTCTTAAGAGGGCGGTTTGAACCCTCACCCCATCAACCGCAGCTGCGGTACATAGGTAATAGGTACATAGGTAACTATGGGTAAAAAAACGTTCCCTGATGTACCAGGTTGGACGTATTATGAGCGGCCCAAGATCGTGTGCAAGTATTCCTTGGAAATTCGAGAAGCAACTTCTCCGACACACATGAGATACCATCAGTATGACTGTGACGAACTGTCTTATGATCCGTTTTGACAACGGAGAGAGAGAGAGAGAGCAGCGGAAAATGGTGGAGCCAGATACACGATGCTGAATGACCACATGAATGTGAGAGACTCCACCGCCACTGCCCTTGTGATCTGTTGTTTTGTACACATACTGAGCTTTTGTAATTGTGGCGAGATACCATCATGTATACCTGAGGGTAACCCCCTTCTGTGGACTCACATATGAAACACCTCTGGATTTAATGTCCAGTTTTCAGGATCCAAATTCTGACGGGTGAGATCATCTGTCTAACAGATGTCCACTCACGGAATAATCTCTTGACATTTTCACATAATGGTGTTCTGAGCCATTGAGGATTGGAGTTACCTGCCGCATTGCCATGCGGCTTTTTTGTTCTCTGTATGCAACTGCCGTTGCGTTGTCTGACTGCCCGTGGTCAGACTGAAAGCGAAGCATGTAGTGCATTGTAAAATTCACGTAGTTCCAGGACATTTATCGACAGCAATCTATCGTGTTTTAGAACCTCTGTCGCTGATTTTTTGTAAACTACAACTCCTGAACCTCTGCGACTCTCGTCCAGACACCCTCGCCCCTCTGTGGGAACCGCGAGTGAAGGGCGGCGAACTAAATCGCTTTAAAACGCATTATTATCTTAACTAGGTGAATACACCAATGTACCGTTAGTGTGCGTGAATTGCACTAATTACTAGATGTACATTTGTTCTTGCTGGTGTAGTAGGTAAATGCTTTGAATTACCGTATTTATAATCTTACCTAGGAATTGTGAACGTGATCTGCCACCGCAGTATACATTAGTAGCGCAAGTTAGAGGAACTTTGTTGATACAGAGTTCTTATGAGCAGATCATCTAAGATAGAGAAACTCTGTTGCGACAGAGTTCTTATGTGAGATGAACTATCATCTTCCAACATCACTTTGGTAAATACCAGAGTATAAGAAACGGTAGACCTGAAATGGTTAATGGTTGTGGCGATTTGCAAACGCTAAAACCTGTGATGAACAAACCGGAATGGGTATATCTGCATTGTGCAGATCAAGTGCAAGTATGCAATTTTGTGGCTCCAATCTGCCAATACTAACCGCAGCAAATCTATTTTCAAACTGCAGTAAGTGACTTGCTGATTGAAACTGCGACGTAGCTGTATGGTTTTGTTACCCCAAACAGAGGGGAATAAGCAACCCTGACTCTGTTGTTGTACTACTGCCTGTATTATAAAGACAGCTGAAAACCCAGCAGAGACCAAATGACTACCTGCCAAACCGTTCGACTGAGGCAGTCATGTCCTTTAATTTGTAACTAGCTGAGACCTCCATGAGTTGAAGTCTGGAAACCCCGCAAAAGTAACATGTAAAGACGCGCTTCCACAATTGGAAAAGAGATCATCAAACTACTGGCTTGCTGACCGTAGCGTCCTGTCGTTACAAGGCGTGAGTGTTTTGTACCACCGCCTTGAAAAACTGAAGTCTAAAGGGATTAAACGCCGGCACAAGTATTCCGTTTTGATACTGGATGCGGTAATGGCTGAATATCAAATTTAGGACCAACAAGCTGTGGCCTTGTCGTGCTGAACTAGCGACGATGAAAAGTGAGAATCGAAGTACCGTCGTTAGAAGAGGCTTTACAGATATACTCTGCAGCTTCTTTTAACAGTAATGTCATTGTTTCCATACATAGTCTAGTGACCCAAATGTTTCTTGGGTCTTTATAATGTTTGACACAGACGCATTTACCAATGGCGGATGGCGTCATCTTGGAAACGATTAAATAGTGGTCAAAGTCTACTAAGTGTAACAATGGAGACATTGACTCACTGTAATTTATCAATGTATGTTGGCAACAACCCTGCACTATCTGAGTGCTGGTCTAATGTACCCTTCTCACTCGTAGTTATCGGTGTGAGATTTGACATAGAATCGTGCATTAAATTATAAGACCAGTTAAATAAACACTATGGTACCCAAAGGGAAATTGGCCCTTTGGAAAGACTGTCTTTTGTTAGAGCTGGCGGAATAACTTCCGAGACTCCGATGTTTATTTGAATTGCCATTAAAATAGGACTTGAAAATTATTTTTAGTCTGCGCTAGCCTTACTCGCTATGCAGACAGACACCACAATAGGCAACGGACAGCCATTGCACGCCTTATGACGTTATCATGTCATATATATATTTTATTGCTGAACAGCATATTAATATTAAACTCATGGTTGTTTCTCTCTACGGAAATCTTTAGTAAAAACCGAAAGATTTATTGGCTGTGAAGAGAAACCAGAGTAATCTTTATGTGAAAAGCAGTTCACATGGCATATGAAACCCGAACCAAATTCCTACTAACACCCCTGCGCCTCTGGTGGCTTAGAGATGTAGGGCAGGAATGTTCTAGAATTATGTAAAAATACAGTTTACATGGCTAACTTATGCTGACCAAAAATTCCCCCTAACACCCCTGCGCCTCTGGTGGCTTAGAGATGTAGGGCAGGAATGTTCCAGAATTACAAACTGGAAAACAACAGGAAGCATGGTTAAAATGGCCCCTTTGCCATGCTGACCGTGATAATCACAGAACAAATTACAAATGTTCCCGTGTTAATCTAGCCTATTATACAGTATAATCACAGGCCGGGTACAACACATGCTCTATGAATAAATATATATATATATTCCAGACATTAATATATTTATACAGCATCAATATAGGCTCAATAGCCTTTTTACAATGTTAATAACAGCCATTAATATATAGGCTCAAAAGCCTATTATACTGCTACATCACAGACAGTAATATAGATTTAATAGCCCATTACTATCAGGCCATCCTTATAAATATCTTATACATATATTTAACCTGGCAACTTCCACCGGGTCTCTTCCCCCCACCGTCTATGTACTGAGACTGAGAGAGCTGCGGCGGCCGACAGCCTTTGTCATCACCTGCACTGAGGTCTGCTGTGGCCGTTGTGAGGGCGCCTGAGTGGGGAGAGCAGCGGCGTGCCTGGAGCGCTTTCCACCGCTGGGAAACACGGACGCCGGACGGAGCGGCTGATAAATATGGTTTTCCCCCTGCTCTGCTGTGTCTGAGTGGGGAGAGCAGCCACGTGCTGTGCGGCCGGACGAAGCTGCGGCCGAACGGAGCGCTCACCGTCTTTGTCAGACCTTGTGCGGAGCGGCTGATAAATATGGTTTTCCCCCTGCTCTGCTGTGTCTGAGTGGGGAGAGCAGCCGCGTGCTGTGCGGCCGGGCGAAGCAGCGGCCGAACGGAGCGCTTACCTTGTGCGTAGCGGCTGGGCATAGCGCGTCTGAGCTCCCCCTGCTGTGCTGCCGGACGGAGCTCAGAATGAGCGCGAGGCATGTTAACCCCTACATAGCGGGGCGGCAGCCTGCGCTGACCGCCCCGTTCCCCAGCCTACCTTCCTTGCGACGCTGTAACTCCTGGCTGTGACGGGGCTTCTTGTGTGTAAGCTCCGTCCAGTTTCAGTGAAGTGAGTCATGGCTGTGACGGGGCTTCTTCTGTGTAAGCTCCGTCCAGTCTTCATTGATGTGACTCATGGTTGTTTCAGTGAGAGTCATTCTGTAGTCCTGGCTGCAACGGAGCTTCTTTGTGTAAGCTCCGTTCAGCTTTGTAGTCCTGGCTGTGACGGGGCTTCTATGTGTAAGCTCCGTCCAGCTCCAGTCAGCGTCCCAGTGATCTATGGCTGCGACGGGCTTCTTTTGTGCAAGCCCGTCCAGCTCTCTAGTCCTGGCTGCTCTTTTAGAAGCAGTGAGCTGTCTGTGGCTGTGAGGGTGCTCTTTGTGAGGACCGACACGCCATGCTGTCTGTGGCTGTGAGGGTGCTCTTTGTGAGGACCGACACGCCATGCGCTGCCCCTGCAGCGGCACTATCCCGGACCCATGTTTTTCCAGAAACTGGGAAGGGATGTGCTATGTGTAAAAATAAAAATTAAAAATCCAAGTGTGGGTATACCACAAGCCGATGTTCGTGCTGTGAGCACCGAAAAAACACTGAGAGAGTACACTGAGGTACTCGGGGATATGGAGGGGGGGGAGAGTCCTAAATTTAAATATTCAGTGCCTTTGTTCGGCTACGCCCGTCCATATCCCAAGAGTACTCCAGTGACCCCTAGTGGATGATAAAGAAATTCCAGCTGCCCAAGGCTGGTCCCCACTAATATTCCAGCTGCCCAAGGCTGGTCCCCACTAATATTCCAGATGCCCAAGGCTTGTCCCCACTAATATTCCAGCTGCCCAAGGCTGGTCTCCACTAATATTCCAGCTGCCCAAGGCTGGTCTCCACTAATATTCCAGCTGCCCAAGGCTGGTCTCCACTAATATTCCAGCTGCCCAAGGCTGGTCCCCACTAATATTCCAGCTGCCCAAGGCTGGTCCCCACTAATATTCCAGCTGCCCAAGGCTGGTCCCCACTAATATTCCAGCTGCCCAAGGCTGGTCCCCACTAATATTCCAGCTGCCCAAGGCTGGTCCCCACTAATATTCCAGCTGCCCAAGGCTGGTCTCCACTAATATTCCATAATATTCCAGATGCCCAAGGCTGGTCCCCACTAATATTCCAGCTGCCCAAGGCTGGTCTCCTCTAATATTCCAGCTGCCCAAGGCTGGTCTCCACTAATATTCCAGATGCCCAAGGCTGGTCCCCACTAATATTCCAGCTGCCCAAGGCTGGTCTCCACTAATATTCCAGCTGCCCAAGGCTGGTCTCCACTAATATTCCAGATGCCCAAGGCTGGTCCCCACTAATATTCCAGCTGCCCAAGGCTGGTCTCCACTAATATTCCAGCTGCCCAAGGCTGGTCTCCACTAATATTCCAGATGCCCAAGGCTGGTCTCCACTAATATTCCAGCTGCCCAAGGCTGGTCCCACTAATATTCCAGCGGCTCAAGGCTGGTCCCCACTAATATTCCAGCTGCCCAAGGCTGGTCCCCACTAATATTCCAGATGCCCAAGGCTGGTCCCCACTAATATTCCAGCGGCTCAAGGCTGGTCCCCACTAATATTTCAGCTGCCCAAGGCTGGTCCCCACTAATATTCCAGCTGCCCAAGGCTGGTCCCCACTAATATTCCAGCTGCCCAAGGCTGGTCCCCACTAATATTCCAGCTGCCCAAGGCTGGTCCCCACTAATATTCCAGCTGCCCAAGGCTTGTCCCCACTAATATTCCAGCTGCCCAAGGCTGGTCCCCACTAATATTCCAGCTGCCCAAGGCTGGTCCCCACTAATATTCCAGATGCTCAAGGCTGGACACCACTAATATTCCAGCGGCCCAAGGCTGGTCCCCACTAATATTCCAGCTGCCCAAGGCTGGTCCCCACTAATATTCCAGCTGCCCAAGGCTGGTCCCCACTAATATTCCAGCTGCCCAAGGCTGGTCCCCACTAATATTCCAGCTGCCCAAGGCTGGTCCCCACTAATATTCCAGCTGCCCAAGGCTGGTCTCCACTAATATTCCAGCTGCCCAAGGCTGGTCCCCACTAATATTCCAGATGCTCAAGGCTGGACACCACTAATATTCCAGCGGCCCAAGGCTGGTCCCCACTAATATTCCAGCTGGCCAAGGCTCGTCCCCACTAATATTCCAGCTGCCCAAGGATGGTCCCCACTAATATTCCAGATGCCCAAGGCTGGTCCCCACTAATATTCCAGTTGCCCAAGGCTGGTCCCCACTAATATTCCAGCTGCCCAAGGATGGTCCCCACTAATATTCCAGATGCCCAAGGCTGGTCCCCACTAATATTCCAGATGCCCAAGGCTGGTCCCCACTAATAATCCAGCTGCCCAAGGCTGGTCCCCACTAATAATCCAGCTGCCCAAGGCTGGTCTCCACTAATATTCCAGATGCCCAAGGCTGGTCCCTACTAATATTCCAGATGCCCAAGGCTGGTCCCCACTAATATTCCAGCTGCCCAAGGCTGGTCTCCACTAATATTCCAGCTGCCCAAGGCTGGTCCCCACTAATATTCCAGCTGCCCAAAGATGGTCCCCACTAATATTCCAGATGCTCAAGGCTGGACACCACTAATATTCCAGCGGCCCAAGCCTGGTCCCCACTAATATTCCAGCTGGCCAAGGATGGTCCCCACTAATATTCCAGTTGCCCAAGGCTGGTCCCCACTAATAATCCAGATGCCCAAGGCTGGTCCCCACTAATAATCCAGCTGCCCAAGGCTGGTTTCCACTAATATTCCAGATGCCCAAGGCTGGTCCCCACTAATATTCCAGCTGCCCAAGGCTGGTCCCCACTAATATTCCAGCTGCCCAAGGCTGGTCTCCACTAATATTCCAGCTGCCCAAGGCTGGTCCCCACTAATATTCCAGATGCTCAAGGCTGGACACCACTAATATTCCAGCGGCCCAAGGCTGGTCCCCACTAATATTCCAGCTGGCCAAGGCTCGTCCCCACTAATATTCCAGCTGCCCAAGGATGGTCCCCACTAATATTCCAGATGCCCAAGGCTGGTCCCCACTAATATTCCAGTTGCCCAAGGCTGGTCCCCACTAATATTCCAGCTGCCCAAGGATGGTCCCCACTAATATTCCAGATGCCCAAGGCTGGTCCCCACTAATAATCCAGCTGCCCAAGGCTGGTCCCCACTAATAATCCAGCTGCCCAAGGCTGGTCTCCACTAATATTCCAGATGCCCAAGGCTGATCCCCACTAATATTCCAGCTGCCCAAGGCTGGTCCCCACTAATATTCCAGCGGCTCAAGGCTGGTCCCCACTAATAATCCAGCTGCCCAAGGCTGGTCTCCACTAATATTCCAGCTGCCCAAGGCTGGTCCCCACTAATATTCCAGCTGCCCAAGGCTGGTCCCCACTAATATTCCAGCTGCCCAAGGCTGGTCTCCACTAATATTCCAGCTGCCCAAGGCTGGTCCCCACTAATATTCCAGATGCTCAAGGCTGGACACCACTAATATTCCAGCGGCCCAAGGCTGGTCCTCACTAATATTCCAGCTGGCCAAGGCTCGTCCCCACTAATATTCCAGCTGCCCAAGGATGGTCCCCACTAATATTCCAGTTGCCCAAGGCTGGTCCCCACTAATAATCCAGCTGCCCAAGGCTGGTCCCCACTAATAATCCAGCTGCCCAAGGCTGGTCTCCACTAATATTCCAGATGCCCAAGGCTGGTCCCCACTAATAATCCAGATGCCCAAGGCTGGTCCCCACTAATATTCCAGCTGCCCAAGGCTGGTCCCCACTAATATTCCAGCTGCCCAAGGCTGGTCCCCACTAATATTCCAGCAGCTCAAGGCTGGTCCCCACTAATATTCCAGCTGCCCAAGGCTGGTCTCCACTAATATTCCAGCTGCCCAAAGCTGGTCTCCACTAATATTCCAGATGCTCAAGGCTGGACCCCACTAATATTCCAGCGGCCAAGGCTCGTCCCCACTAATATTCCAGCTGCCCAAGGCTGGTCCCTACTAATATTCCAGCGGCCCGAGGCTGGTCTCCACTAATATTCCAGCTGCCCAAGGCTGGTCCCCACTAATATTCCAGCTGCCCAAGGCTGGTCCCCACTAATATTCCAGCTGCCCAAGGCTGGTCTCCACTAATATTCCAGCTGCCCAAGGCTGGTCCCCACTAATATTCCAGATGCTCAAGGCTGGACACCACTAATATTCCAGCGGCCCAAGGCTGGTCCTCACTAATATTCCAGCTGGCCAAGGCTCGTCCCCACTAATATTCCAGCTGCCCAAGGATGGTCCCCACTAATATTCCAGTTGCCCAAGGCTGGTCCCCACTAATAATCCAGCTGCCCAAGGCTGGTCCCCACTAATAATCCAGCTGCCCAAGGCTGGTCTCCACTAATATTCCAGATGCCCAAGGCTGGTCCCCACTAATAATCCAGATGCCCAAGGCTGGTCCCCACTAATATTCCAGCTGCCCAAGGCTGGTCCCCACTAATATTCCAGCTGCCCAAGGCTGGTCCCCACTAATATTCCAGCAGCTCAAGGCTGGTCCCCACTAATATTCCAGCTGCCCAAGGCTGGTCTCCACTAATATTCCAGCTGCCCAAAGCTGGTCTCCACTAATATTCCAGATGCTCAAGGCTGGACCCCACTAATATTCCAGCGGCCAAGGCTCGTCCCCACTAATATTCCAGCTGCCCAAGGCTGGTCCCTACTAATATTCCAGCGGCCCGAGGCTGGTCTCCACTAATATTTCAGCTGACCAAGGCTGGTCTCCACTAATATTCCGGCTGCCCAAGGCTGGTCCCTACTAATATTCCAGCGGCCCGAGGCTGGTCTCCACTAATATTTCAGCTGACCAAGGCTGGTCTCCACTAATATTCCAGAGGCCCAAGGCTGGTCTCCACTAATATTCCAGCTGCCCAAGGCTGGTCCCCACTAATATTCCAGCGGCCCAAGGCTGGTCCCCACTAATATTCCAGCGGCCCAAGGCTGGTCCCCACTAATATTCCAGCTGCCCAAGGCTGGACACCACTAATATTCCAGCGGCCCAAGGCTGGTCCCCACTAATATTCCAGCGGCCCAAGGCTGGTCCCCACTAATATTCCAGCGACCCAAGGCTGGTCCCCACTAATATTCCAGCTGCCCAAGGCTGGTCTCCACTAATATTCCAGCTGCCCAAGGCTGGTCCCCACTAATATTCCAGCGGCCCAAGGCTGGTCCCCACTAATATTCCAGCTGGCCAAGGCTGGTCCCCACTAATATTCCAGCGGCCCAAGGCTGGTCCCTACTAATATTCCAGCGGCCCAAGGCTGGTCCCCACTAATATTCCAGCGGCCCAAGGCTGGTCCCCACTAATATTCCAGCTGCCCAAGGCTGGTCCCCACTAATATTCCAGCTGCCCAAGGCTGGTCCCTACTAATATTCCAGCGGCCCAAGGCTGGTCCCTACTAATATTCCAGCGGCCCAAGGCTAGCCACATGTGACTGGAAAAGTGGTTGGCAGTGATGCTCTTTATCTTCTCCATTGTGATGTCTGGGGAAATAACATTTGCAGCCACTTCCAGATGTAAAGTGATTTGGGCATTTGGTAATTTGGAGAATGTATAGAAACTGGTTGCATTGTGATATATACAACACCTGTTATAGTATGAAAGTGGAAACTGCTCTATAGGGGGCCGCACAGGTTAGAATAAATCTTTAGAGCGGCAGCGAGCATGTAGGGATGGGATGCTGGCTGAACTTTATAAAGGAGAAATCACTTACAAGGCATGTTTTTGCCTTGTGATTGCCCATTTAAAAAAATATCCGGTATTTGCATGTGTGGGCTACATGCAGAAGCAGCCAGTAACTGAGCATCTGGGTAACACCATGCTGCACTGCAGGGGGCAGATGTAACATGTGCAGAGAGTTAGGTGTGAGAGGGGCATGTCCTAGCTCAGAGTTACATTGCAGTGTTATAATAAAGCTGCCCAGCATGTGTGGACTACATGCAGAAGCAGCCAGTAACTGAGCACCTGGGTAACACCATGCCGCACTGCAGGGGGCAGATGTAACATGTGCAGAGAGTTAGGTGTGGGAGGGGTCAGAGCTACATTGCAGTGTGAGAATAAAGCTGCACAGCATGTGTGGGCTACATGCAGAAGCAGCCAGTAACTGAGCACCTGGGTAACACCATGCCGCACTGCAGGGGGGCAGATGTAACATGTGCAGAGAGTTAGGTGTGGGAGGGGAGTATCCTAGCTCAGAGCTACATTGCAGTGTGAGAATAAAGCTGTCCAGCATGTGTGGGCTACATGCAGAAGCAGACAGTAATTGAGCACCTGGGTAACACCATGCTACACTGCAGGGGGTGGATGTAACATGTGCAGAGTGTTAGGTGTGGGGGGGGTCAGAGCTACATTGCAGTGTGAGAATAAAGCTGCACAGCATGTGTGGGCTACATGCAGAAGCAGCCAGTAACTGAGCATCTGGGTAACACCATGCTGCACTGCAGGGGGCAGATGTAACATGTGCAGAGAGTTAGGTGTGAGAGGGGCATGTCCTAGCTCAGAGTTACATTGCAGTGTTATAATAAAGCTGCCCAGCATGTGTGGACTACATGCAGAAGCAGCCAGTAACTGAGCACCTGGGTAACACCATGCCGCACTGCAGGGGGCAGATGTAACATGTGCAGAGAGTTAGGTGTGAGAGGGGCATGTCCTAGCTCAGAGTTACATTGCAGTGTTATAATAAAGCTGCCCAGCATGTGTGGACTACATGCAGAAGCAGCCAGTAACTGAGCACCTGGGTAACACCATGCCGCACTGCAGGGGGCAGATGTAACATGTGCAGAGAGTTAGGTGTGGGAGGGGTGTGTCCTAGCTCAGATCTACATTGCAGTGTGAGAATAAGGCTGCACAGCATGTTGGGCTACATGCAGAATCAGCCAGTATTTACCCTGCATGAAAACATAAAACATGTATTTCCCCCCTTGCATGGTTCGTTCAGGTGCAGTTACTCCTCTACACTCCATTCTGAATCAGCGCTACCATGAGGCAAATCGTTACGTATTGAATAAAGAGACCAATAACAGTAATAATTCTGTTATGGGGGAATTATAATTTTATTACTGTATTACGGAGCAAAGGCATTGTTTTATTTTGTGGCGTCTTCTATGTTGGTGGTTTTGCCTTAGCAATTCCGGAGTTTTCAACTAACATATTATTTTAGGGTGCAACATATTTCTAGGATTATTCTACTAACACAAATATTCTCGGGTGGGGAATTCTGCATGACTGCGCTGTACGAGTGGGAAATTCTGCAGGCCTGCGCTGTATGGGTGGGAAATTCCGCATGCCTGCGCTGTATGGGTGGGAAATTACGTGTGACTGTGCTGCCCGGGATATCTGCGTGACTGTGCTGTATGGGTGGGAAATTCCGTGTGACTGCCCTGTAACACACATTACCTGTCTGCCATTGCCTGGCGTCGCCTCTCCTCCTCTTCTTGGCTCTCTGTTTGAGCGTCCTGCTGGTGGTGATGCTGTCACAGATCTGTAGGTACTGCGTGGCCGTTCCGTTCTTATTCTCCAGCCGGGATTCCACGTTTCCTGAGGGAGGAACAGATCAGATAATACGGATCTGGATTCCAGAGACAATGGTGGACAATGCACACCGCTCTCTGCTCTGTAGCTAAGGGAGTGACATGCAGACACTGGGGAGGGAGCTGAAGGGTCATATGCATCATGCCGCCCAAATGCAGGTCTCTACCCTGACTGCTAGCGGTGGGGTCAGCCAGTCACTCTGTGGCTGTGAGCTCTAGAACAGCCATGTGCATCTTACTGAGCAGTAAATGTAGGATACAGATAGCCGTATATATATCACCACAACCACCTTTACTTATAATGAGAACATACAGGAACATGACAGGACAGGAATGTCCTTTCAGGGATGAAGTTGTTGTTTCTCTTTAGGGAATTCCTCTCCCGTGGGAGAAGCATAAGTAAGTTCCCAGCACAAGGGGAATGTATATGAGGCTGGAGCATAAAGCACATGAAATGCCAATGTCCCATAGGAGGCGCTATACCCCAGCGTTCAGTGTCACCCAACAGATCTAACATCCGTATACAAATCCCGTCATGTTATACTACAGCCAGACTTTACTGCCCCCGGCCCCCGGCCCCCAACACTGACCGGATCATCCTTCACTGCGACCGCACACATCAGTGGCAATAATGACTGAGATCCAGTTCTGAGGCCTCCTGGAGTCCTGTTCTAGGCTGCCGACTGCCCGATACCAGATGTGTTATCCCAGCATCAGGCTCAGACAGGACCATGTGCCGCTCTCACATGCTGCCGACTGCCCGGTACCCGGATGTGTTATCCCAGCATCAGGCTCAGACAGGACCATGTGCCGCTCTCACATGCTGCCGACTGCCCGGTACCTGGATGTGATATCCCAGCATCAGGCTCAGACAGGACCATGTGCTGCTCTCACATGCTGCTGACTGCCCGGTACCCAAATGTGTTATCCCAGCATCAGGCTCAGACAGGACCATGTGCCGCTCTCACATGCTGCCGACTGCCCGGTACCCAAATGTGTTATCCCAGCATCAGGCCCAGACAGGACCATGTACCGCTCTCACATGCTGCCGACTGCCCGGTACCCGGATGTGATATCCCAGCATCAGGCTCAGACAGGACCATGTGCCGCTCTCACATGCTGCCGACTGCCCGGTACCAGATGTGTTATCCCAGCATCAGGCTCAGACAGGACCATGTGCCGCTCTCACATGCTGCCGACTGCCCGGTACCAGATGTGTTATCCCAGCATCAGGCTCAGACAGGACCATGTGCCGCTCTCACATGCTGCCGACTGCCCGGTACCCGGATGTGATATCCCAGCATCAGGCTCAGACAGGACCATGTGCCGCTCTCACATGCTGCCGACTGCCCGGTACCTGGATGTGATATCCCAGCATCAGGCTCAGACAGGACCATGGGCCGCTCTCACATGCTGCCGACTGCCCGGTACCCGGATGTGATATCCCAGCATCAGGCTCAGACAGGACCATGTGCCGCTCTCACATGCTGCCGACTGCCCGGTACCCGGATGTGATATCCCAGCATCAGGCTAAGACAGGACCATGTGCCGCTCTCACATGCTGCCGACTGCCCGGTACCCAAATGTGTTATCCCAGCATCAGGCTCAGACAGGACCATGTGCCGCTCTCACATGCTGCCGACTGCCCGGTACCCAAATGTGTTATCCCAGCATCAGGCCCAGACAGGACCATGTGCCGCTCTCACATGCTGCCGACTGCCCGGTACCAGATGTGTTATCCCAGCATCAGGCTCAGACAGGACCATGTGCCGCTCTCACATGCTGCCGACTGCCCGGTACCAGATGTGTTATCCCAGCATCAGGCTCAGACAGGACCATGTGCCGCTCTCACATGCTGCCGACTGCCCGGTACCCAAATGTGTTATCCCAGCATCAGGCTTAGACAGGACCATGTGCCGCTCTCACATGCTGCCGACTGCCCGGTACAGATGTGTTATCCCAGCATCAGGCTCAGACAGGACCATGTGCCGCTCTCACATGCTGCCGACTGCCCGGTACCAGATGTGTTATCCCAGCATCAGGCTCAGACAGGACCATGTGCCGCTCTCACATGCTGCCGACTGCCCGGTACCCGGATGTGATATCCCAGCATCAGGCTCAGACAGGACCATGTGCCGCTCTCACATGCTGCCGACTGCCCGATACCAGATGTGTTATCCCAGCATCAGGCTCAGACAGGACCATGTGCCGCTCTCACATGCTGCCGACTGCCCGGTACCCAAATGTGTTATCCCAGCATCAGGCTCAGACAGGACCATGTGCCGCTCTCACATGCTGCCGACTGCCCGGTACCCGGATGTGATATCCCAGCATCAGGCTCAGACAGGACCATGTGCCGCTCTCACATGCTGCCGACTGCCCGGTACCCAAATGTGTTATCCCAGCATCAGGCTCAGACAGGACCATGTGCCGCTCTCACATGCTGCCGACTGCCCGGTACCCAAATGTGTTATCCCAGCATCAGGCCCAGACAGGACCATGTACCGCTCTCACATGCTGCCGACTGCCCGGTACCCGGATGTGATATCCCAGCATCAGGCTCAGACAGGACCATGTGCCGCTCTCACATGCTGCCGACTGCCCGGTACCAGATGTGTTATCCCAGCATCAGGCTCAGACAGGACCATGTGCCGCTCTCACATGCTGCCGACTGCCCGGTACCAGATGTGTTATCCCAGCATCAGGCTCAGACAGGACCATGTGCCGCTCTCACATGCTGCCGACTGCCCGGTACCAGATGTGTTATCCCAGCATCAGGCTCAGACAGGACCATGTGCCGCTCTCACATGCTGCCGACTGCCCGGTACCCGGATGTGATATCCCAGCATCAGGCTCAGACAGGACCATGTGCCGCTCTCACATGCTGCCGACTGCCCGGTACCTGGATGTGATATCCCAGCATCAGGCTCAGACAGGACCATGGGCCGCTCTCACATGCTGCCGACTGCCCGGTACCCGGATGTGATATCCCAGCATCAGGCTCAGACAGGACCATGTGCCGCTCTCACATGCTGCCGACTGCCCGGTACCCAAATGTGTTATCCCAGCATCAGGCTCAGACAGGACCATGTGCCGCTCTCACATGCTGCCGACTGCCCGGTACCCAAATGTGTTATCCCAGCATCAGGCCCAGACAGGACCATGTGCCGCTCTCACATGCTGCCGACTGCCCGGTACCAGATGTGTTATCCCAGCATCAGGCTCAGACAGGACCATGTGCCGCTCTCACATGCTGCCGACTGCCCGGTACCAGATGTGTTATCCCAGCATCAGGCTCAGACAGGACCATGTGCCGCTCTCACATGCTGCCGACTGCCCGGTACCCAAATGTGTTATCCCAGCATCAGGCTTAGACAGGACCATGTGCCGCTCTCACATGCTGCCGACTGCCCGGTACAGATGTGTTATCCCAGCATCAGGCTCAGACAGGACCATGTGCCGCTCT
The DNA here is from genome assembly GCF_028390025.1 of Pseudophryne corroboree. NCBI lineage: Eukaryota > Metazoa > Chordata > Amphibia > Anura > Myobatrachidae > Pseudophryne > Pseudophryne corroboree. The sequence continues at coordinate 480,469,030 of NC_086451.1, forward strand.
CACATGCTGCCGACTGCCCGGTACCAGATGTGTTATCCCAGCATCAGGCTCAGACAGGACCATGTGCCGCTCTCACATGCTGCCGACTGCCCGGTACCAGATGTGTTATCCCAGCATCAGGCTTAGACAGGACCATGTGCCGCTCTCACATGCTGCCGACTGCCCGGTACCCAAATGTGTTATCCCAGCATCAGGCTTAGACAGGACCATGGGCCGCTCTCACATGCTGCCGACTGCCCGGTACCTGGATGTGATATCCCAGCATCAGGCTCAGACAGGACCATGGGCCGCTCTCACATGCTGCCGACTGCCCGGTACCCGGATGTGATATCCCAGCATCAGGCTAAGACAGGACCATGTGCCGCTCTCACATGCTGCCGACTGCCCGGTACCCAAATGTGTTATCCCAGCATCAGGCTCAGACAGGACCATGTGCCGCTCTCACATGCTGCCGACTGCCCGGTACCCAAATGTGTTATCCCAGCATCAGGCCCAGACAGGACCATGTACCGCTCTCACATGCTGCCGACTGCCCGGTACCAGATGTGTTATCCCAGCATCAGGCTCAGACAGGACCATGTGCCGCTCTCACATGCTGCCGACTGCCCGGTACCAGATGTGTTATCCCAGCATCAGGCTCAGACAGGACCATGTGCCGCTCTCACATGCTGCCGACTGCCCGGTACCAGATGTGTTATCCCAGCATCAGGCTCAGACAGGACCATGTGCCGCTCTCACATGCTGCCGACTGCCCGGTACCCGGATGTGATATCCCAGCATCAGGCTCAGACAGGACCATGTGCCGCTCTCACATGCTGCCGACTGCCCGGTACCTGGATGTGATATCCCAGCATCAGGCTCAGACAGGACCATGGGCCGCTCTCACATGCTGCCGACTGCCCGGTACCCGGATGTGATATCCCAGCATCAGGCTCAGACAGGACCATGTGCCGCTCTCACATGCTGCCGACTGCCCGGTACCCAAATGTGTTATCCCAGCATCAGGCTCAGACAGGACCATGTGCCGCTCTCACATGCTGCCGACTGCCCGGTACCCAAATGTGTTATCTCAGCATCAGGCCCAGACAGGACCATGTGCCGCTCTCACATGCTGCCGACTGCCCGGTACCAGATGTGTTATCCCAGCATCAGGCTCAGACAGGACCATGTGCCGCTCTCACATGCTGCCGACTGCCCGGTACCCGGATGTGTTATCCCAGCATCAGGCCCAGACAGGACCATGTGCCGCTCTCACATGCTGCCGACTGCCCGGTACCTGGATGTGTTATCCCAGCATCAGGCTCAGACAGGACCATGTGCCGCTCTCACATGCTGCCGACTGCCCGGTACCTGGATGTGATATCCCAGCATCAGGCTTAGACAGGACCATGTGCCGCTCTCACATGCTGCCGACTGCCCGGTACCCAAATGTGTTATCCCAGCATCAGGCTTAGACAGGACCATGTGCCGCTCTCACATGCTGCCGACTGCCCGGTACCAGATGTGTTATCCCAGCATCAGGCTTAGACAGGACCATGTGCCGCTCTCACATGCTGCCGACTGCCCGGTACCCAAATGTGTTATCCCAGCATCAGGCTTAGACAGGACCATGGGCCGCTCTCACATGCTGCCGACTGCCCGGTACCCGGATGTGATATCCCAGCATCAGGCTCAGACAGGACCATGGGCCGCTCTCACATGCTGCCGACTGCCCGGTACCCGGATGTGATATCCCAGCATCAGGCTAAGACAGGACCATGTGCCGCTCTCACATGCTGCCGACTGCCCGGTACCCAAATGTGTTATCCCAGCATCAGGCTCAGACAGGACCATGTGCCGCTCTCACATGCTGCCGACTGCCCGGTACCCAAATGTGTTATCCCAGCATCAGGCTTAGACAGGACCATGTGCCGCTCTCACATGCTGCCGACTGCCCGGTACAGATGTGTTATCCCAGCATCAGGCTCAGACAGGACCATGTGCCGCTCTCACATGCTGCCGACTGCCCGGTACCAGATGTGTTATCCCAGCATCAGGCTCAGACAGGACCATGTGCCGCTCTCACATGCTGCCGACTGCCCGGTACCAGATGTGTTATCCCAGCATCAGGCTTAGACAGGACCATGTGCCGCTCTCACATGCTGCCGACTGCCCGGTACCCAAATGTGTTATCCCAGCATCAGGCTTAGACAGGACCATGGGCCGCTCTCACATGCTGCCGACTGCCCGGTACCTGGATGTGATATCCCAGCATCAGGCTCAGACAGGACCATGGGCCGCTCTCACATGCTGCCGACTGCCCGGTACCCGGATGTGATATCCCAGCATCAGGCTAAGACAGGACCATGTGCCGCTCTCACATGCTGCCGACTGCCCGGTACCCAAATGTGTTATCCCAGCATCAGGCTCAGACAGGACCATGTGCCGCTCTCACATGCTGCCGACTGCCCGGTACCCAAATGTGTTATCCCAGCATCAGGCCCAGACAGGACCATGTACCGCTCTCACATGCTGCCGACTGCCCGGTACCAGATGTGTTATCCCAGCATCAGGCTCAGACAGGACCATGTGCCGCTCTCACATGCTGCCGACTGCCCGGTACCAGATGTGTTATCCCAGCATCAGGCTCAGACAGGACCATGTGCCGCTCTCACATGCTGCCGACTGCCCGGTACCAGATGTGTTATCCCAGCATCAGGCTCAGACAGGACCATGTGCCGCTCTCACATGCTGCCGACTGCCCGGTACCCGGATGTGATATCCCAGCATCAGGCTCAGACAGGACCATGTGCCGCTCTCACATGCTGCCGACTGCCCGGTACCTGGATGTGATATCCCAGCATCAGGCTCAGACAGGACCATGGGCCGCTCTCACATGCTGCCGACTGCCCGGTACCCGGATGTGATATCCCAGCATCAGGCTCAGACAGGACCATGTGCCGCTCTCACATGCTGCCGACTGCCCGGTACCCAAATGTGTTATCCCAGCATCAGGCTCAGACAGGACCATGTGCCGCTCTCACATGCTGCCGACTGCCCGGTACCCAAATGTGTTATCTCAGCATCAGGCCCAGACAGGACCATGTGCCGCTCTCACATGCTGCCGACTGCCCGGTACCAGATGTGTTATCCCAGCATCAGGCTCAGACAGGACCATGTGCCGCTCTCACATGCTGCCGACTGCCCGGTACCAGATGTGTTATCCCAGCATCAGGCTTAGACAGGACCATGTGCCGCTCTCACATGCTGCCGACTGCCCGGTACCCAAATGTGTTATCCCAGCATCAGGCTTAGACAGGACCATGTGCCGCTCTCACATGCTGCCGACTGCCCGGTACCAGATGTGTTATCCCAGCATCAGGCTTAGACAGGACCATGTGCCGCTCTCACATGCTGCCGACTGCCCGGTACCCAAATGTGTTATCCCAGCATCAGGCTTAGACAGGACCATGGGCCGCTCTCACATGCTGCCGACTGCCCGGTACCCGGATGTGATATCCCAGCATCAGGCTCAGACAGGACCATGGGCCGCTCTCACATGCTGCCGACTGCCCGGTACCCGGATGTGATATCCCAGCATCAGGCTAAGACAGGACCATGTGCCGCTCTCACATGCTGCCGACTGCCCGGTACCCAAATGTGTTATCCCAGCATCAGGCTCAGACAGGACCATGTGCCGCTCTCACATGCTGCCGACTGCCCGGTACCCAAATGTGTTATCCCAGCATCAGGCCCAGACAGGACCATGTACCGCTCTCACATGCTGCCGACTGCCCGGTACCAGATGTGTTATCCCAGCATCAGGCTCAGACAGGACCATGTGCCGCTCTCACATGCTACCGACTGCCCGGTACCAGATGTGTTATCCCAGCATCAGGCTCAGACAGGACCATGTGCCGCTCTCACATGCTGCCGACTGCCCGGTACCCGGATGTGATATCCCAGCATCAGGCTCAGACAGGACCATGTGCCGCTCTCACATGCTGCCGACTGCCCGGTACCCGGATGTGATATCCCAGCATCAGGCTCAGACAGGACCATGTGCCGCTCTCACATGCTGCCGACTGCCCGGTACCCGGATGTGATATCCCAGCATCAGGCTCAGACAGGACCATGTGCCGCTCTCACATGCTGCCGACTGCCCGGTACCCGGATGTGATATCCCAGCATCAGGCTCAGACAGGACCATGTACCGCTCTCACATGCTGCCGACAGCCCGGTACCAGATGTGTTATCCCAGCATCAGGCTCAGACAGGACCATGTGCCGCTCTCACATGCTGCCGACTGCCCGGTACCCGGATGTGATATCCCAGCATCAGGCTCAGACAGGACCATGTGCCGCTCTCACATGCTGCCGACTGCCCGGTACCTGGATGTGATATCCCAGCATCAGGCTCAGACAGGACCATGGGCTGCTCTCACATGCTGCCGACTGCCCGGTACCCGGATGTGTTATCCCAGCATCAGGCTTAGACAGGACCATGTGCCGCTCTCACATGCTGCCGACTGCCCGGTACCAGATGTGTTATCCCAGCATCAGGCTCAGACAGGACCATGTGCCGCTCTCACATGCTGCCGACTGCCCGGTACCCAAATGTGTTATCCCAGCATCAGGCTTAGACAGGACCATGTGCCGCTCTCACATGCTGCCGACTGCCCGGTACCAGATGTGTTATCCCAGCATCAGGCTCAGACAGGACCATGTGCCGCTCTCACATGCTGCCGACTGCCCGGTACCAGATGTGTTATCCCAGCATCAGGCTCAGACAGGACCATGTGCCGCTCTCACATGCTGCCGACTGCCCGGTACCCAAATGTGTTATCCCAGCATCAGGCTTAGACAGGACCATGTGCCGCTCTCACATGCTGCCGACTGCCCGGTACAGATGTGTTATCCCAGCATCAGGCTCAGACAGGACCATGTACCGCTCTCACATGCTGCCGACTGCCCGGTACCCGGATGTGTTATCCCAGCATCAGGCTCAGACAGGACCATGTGCCGCTCTCCCATGCTGCCGACTGCCCGGTACCCGGATGTGTTATCCCAGCATCAGGCTCAGACAGGACCATGTGCCGCTCTCACATGCTGCCGACAGCCCGGTACCCAAATGTGATATCCCAGCATCAGGCTTAGACAGGACCATGTGCCGTTCTCACATGCTGCCGACTGCCCGGTACCCGGATGTGATATCCCAGCATCAGGCTCAGACAGGACCATGTGCCGTTCTCACATGCTGCCGACTGCCCGGTACCCGGATGTGATATCCCAGCATCAGGCTTAGACAGGACCATGTGCCGTTCTCACATGCTGCCGACTGCCCGGTACCCGGATGTGATATCCCAGCATCAGGCTCAGACAGGACCATGTGCCGCTCTCACATGCTGCCGACTGCCCGGTACCCAGATGTGATATCCCAGCATCAGGCTCAGACAGGACCATGTGCCGTTCTCACATGCTGCCGACTGCCCGGTACCAGATGTGTTATCCCAGCATCAGGCTCAGACAGGACCATGTGCCGCTGTTACGTAGGAGTGGGGAAGGATGAAAGTAACAGGACATGCAGGGATAAGATATTTGGGTATCTGGGTTCGTACCAGTTTCTTGCCAGTCTCCATATTTTCTTGGGATCTCTCTCTCTTCTCCTAGGGTACAACAAGAAATGATTACACATATGAATAAAGGGAGTGAAGTGTACAGTGCAGGAGACATTGGAGTGAAGCGTAGAGTGCAGGAGACATTGGAGTGAGTACCAACATAACAAATGATTTGTGTGCAGATTTCGCGCACGGCCTCTGTATAAGCCGAAACAAGCAACATAGCCGGATACAGAACCTCCATGGGGGGGTCCCTATCTAACCGCGTGCTCCGGGACCTGGTAACACATCAGATGGATTTACGCAGTGCTGCAAGTACTGTAATTGGTGAAATGAATTAACTATTCCCTATAGTAGGGGGTGAGTGAACAGACCCCAATATGTTGTCACAACCACTAGAAAGAGTGGGAATGGCCCCTTAAATCGCCACCTTCATGGCCCAATCTCGTCTCAGGATTCTACATGGACTGAAGAGTTCCTTATACAAGGAGTTTGGAGAAGAGAAGGGAAAGGGGGGACACGATAGAGACTGTCACATATACCAAGGGTTTTACCAAGGTACAGGAGGGAGACATTCCTCACAGGGAGAGAAATATTAGACCACGAGGACATGACAGAGACTGGAAAGGGTAGTGGAAAAGTGGAACAGCCTCCCAGTAGAGGTGGTAGAGGCTAAGGGGATCATTCCGAGTTGTTAGCTCACTAGCTGCTTTTAGCAGCCGTGCAAACGCTAAGCCGCCTCCCACTGGGAGTGTATTTTAGCTCAGCAGAAGAGCAAACGAAAGGATCGCAGAGCGGCTACGAAAAAATATTGTGCAGTTTCAGAGTAGCTCCAGACCTACTCAGCGCTTGCGATCACTTCAGACTGTCCAGTTCCTGTTTTGACGTCACGAACACGCCCTGCGTTCGCCCAGCCACGCCTGCGTTTTTCCTGCCACGCCTGCGTTTTTCCACACACTCCCTAAAAACGGTCAGTTGACACCCAGAAACGCCCTCTTCCTGTCAATCACTGTGCGGCCAGCAGTGCGACTGAAAAGCTTCGCCAGACCTTGTGTAAAACTACATCAGCCGTTGTGAAAGTACATCGCGCGTGAGCATTGCGCCGCATGCGCAGTAGTGCCGTTTTTTTGCATCATCGCTGCGCAGCGAACATTTTCAGCTAGCGATGAACTCGGAATGACCCCCTAAGACAGTACAGGCATTTAGACATGCTTGGGATAGACATAAGGATCTCCTTACGGAGACCTAAGCATCTAATAGGTTTGAGGTTACCAAAAGGTTAAACAAAATGTCAGACTAGATGGGCCAATGGTCCTTATCTGCTGCATCCTGCCTTATATGTTAGTTTATTGCTCTGTGTTGTTCCTATAATACGTCAACTTACATTTCCTGCACTTATGATGTCACATTCCACCGCTACCATGTATATTCCCTGTACGGTGCTGCTAACGCTATGTGGTACCTTAAAAATAAATGGTAATATTAATAATATTACTAGCCCCTGTAGAGTGTAAGTCTGCGAGCAGGGCCCTCCTACCTCTGTTATTACCCAGTCTTGTTTTATTACAGTTTTGTTCCCAATTGTAAAGCGCAACTGAATGTGCTGGCGCTATATAAGTAATTGATAATAAACTTTCAGTAATCACAGCAAACTGGGGTCTTTGTTGGCACTGGTGCAATCTAAAAAAAAATATACCAATAAAAAATAATAAAATCACATTTCCGGGGCTCACTGTAAGTCTACACCACTGCAGCGCAGGAAAGAGTTCTGCCGCTATCTTGGGGATGTCCTCTGTGTCGGGTTGGTGCGCCTGCACCTCGGATCCTTCTCAATCCCTAATGTAAGAGAAACTTTATCGTCTGAGGCGTGTATTAAGAGCAGACACTGTGACATCACCACCCTACAATGAGTCACGTGACCAGTGGGTGGGGCTAACGACGACGGCAGGATCACGTAACATATATACTAGGAAAAACAAGGCAAATGGTTTCTTGCGTTGAGACTTCCTGCGCTCTGATCGTTTGAGAACATTCGCTCCGGCGATGACAAGCCTACAGGTTCACTAAATCCAATTTATTGAAAATTAGATTCCAAACACAATGAAATGATTTCTACCGAGTAACAGACCTTTAACAGGATAAATTCGCTTTACACTGATTTCCATCTTTTCCCTGAGTCGCTCGTATAAGGGAAACTGTGAGCAGAGGTATCAGTGGATACAAGGTCACCGAGTGTCAGCTCTTTGGACGGTAGTATGAACTGACTCCATCAATTATCAGTTTAGAGTTCTAACCCTGTCACAGCGCTCAACCCTTAATTAAGCTGGTTACACACTACCATGCAACCGTCATTCCTGTGTCACCAATCCCAGAACACATGATGTAGGGGGGAATTCAGAGTTGATCGCAGCAGCAAATTTGTTAGCAGTTGGGCAAAACCATGTGCACTGCAGGTGGGGCAGATGTAACATGTGCAGAGAGAGTTAGATTTGGGTGGGTTATACTGTTTCTGTGCAGGGTAAATACTGGCTGCTTTATTTTTACACTGCAATTTAGATTTCAGTTTGAACACACCCCACCCAAATATAACTCTCTCTGCACATGTTACAACTGCCCCACCTGCACTGCACATGGTTTTGCCCAACTGCTAACAAATTTGCTGCTGCGATCAACTCTGAATTAGGCCCATAGAGCGCACACACAATGCAATCACTCACCGTACGCAGCGGCCCAGGCGACGGGGACAAATGTTTTGCTTAAGCCGGAATCTTCTGCCTGAGCATCTGGAAGAGACGCAGCTTCTTCCTCCCCTACGATGACCTCCATGTAAACCTCATCCGCTATTTCAGCGCAGCCTGGAAAACATTTGGGGGTCATTGGCTTCCACAACGAAGCTGACGCCACTCGGCGATACAGATAATATTTCATTACCAATATCTTCGTCTTCCTGAGAAGAGTCTTTAACCGTCATGTAAACCATCTTCTCTCTCTGTATTCTCCCCAGACCGCTTTGTTCCAGGACTCCAGCGACGGGGTGTCCGTTGTGGAAGTCGCTTTCTGTAACTATTTCTGTTCCCCCTGGCAGATGACACAATGGCGCAGACCTCAGGTGTTGTGCATGTCATCCAATGAAGATACAACATTCCGATGGTGTGCACTTACTCACTGAGCAGTGCTGAGGAGCTGCGCAGGTGCAGACCGTCCTCCTCCCGTTTTGTCTAGCAATGTACTAAATAACTGCTCTATATATTTTTTCAGCTGACACAACCATGGGCCGACTTTCACAGAAATATGGCAGCGTGCTATGAGCAACTTTTGAACTTTTTTTTTTTAAGTTCAGTTCCACATAGCCGTCACGCCATAGACATAAACACTAGAAACAATTAACAAGCAAAACACATTTGACATAGTATTCTGTTTTCGTATGGACCCAGTGAATCGGAGTTTGCAGCGCAGTACAGGAGAGGACGCGGCGGATAGTTGCGGGGAGGCACTGAGGAAAGATTTCCGGAGACAACAGTCTGCATTCAGTATAAACATATTCAAAACGACTAAAAGACCACACAGCGTTACACACACAGAAGGAGACACTTGTGCTTGTACTGACCTATTTCCACATCATCATCAGCCTCCGCTTTGAATATGTAAACTTTAATCACCTCTGAACCAAACCCATCTTCCTTAGAGGCGTCCCCGTGGGAAATCTCAGTGCTAATCTTTAGAGGAGTGCTGCCGATGCGTTCCAGCTTGTCTCCGACGTCATCTACTGAATTAAACAGAGAGGTTTCACTAATTAGACAGAGGGAACGTTGCTGGAGAAGGGTAGATGAGAAGTGTCTTCTCCCTCATTTGCCGCATGATGTGGGGGGAAAGCAGCACCTGGCCCAGTAATACGCAGAGCAAGCAGAACTGGGGGTACTTGTAACAGCGTAACGAAAAACATCGGGTGTGGATTAAAATATCGACAATATACAGTCAACAGGTCGACACCAGATGTTCGACAGTTTGTTGGTCGGCAGGCTCAACAGAGCGACAAACCCCTACCCCTCCGCCAAGTGCCTAATCTTATCCCTCCACCAAGTGCCTAACCCTCACCCTCCACCAAGTGCCTAACCCTCACCCTCCACCAAGTGCCTAACCCTCACCCTCCACCAAGTGCCTAATCCTCACCCTCCACCAAGTGCCTAATCCTCACCCTCCACAAAGTGCCTAACCCTCACCCTCCACCAAGTGCCTAACCCTCACCCTCCCCCTAGTGCCTAATCCTAACCCTCCACCAAGTGCCTAACCCTCACCCTCCACCAAGTGCCTAACACTAACCCTCCACCAAGTGCCTAACCCTCACCCTCCACCAAGTGCCTAACCCTCACCCTCCACCAAGTGCCTAACCCTCACCCTCCACCAAGTGCCTAACTCTAACCCTCACCCTCCACCAAGTGCCTAACACTAACCCTCCACCAAGTGCCTAACCCTCACCCTCCACCAAGTGCCTAACCCTCACCCTCCACCAAGTGCCTAACCCTCACCCTCCACCAAGTGCCTAACTCTAACCCTCACCCTCCACCAAGTGCCTAACCCTCACCCTCCACCAAGTGCCTAACCCTCACCCTCCACCAAGTGCCTAACCCTCACCCTCCACCAAGTGCCTAACCCTAACCCTCCACCAAGTGCCTAACCCTCTCCCTCCACCAAGTGCCTAACTCTAACCCTCCCCCTCGTGCCTAATCCTAACCCTCCACCAAGTGCCTAATCTTATCCCTCCACCAAGTGCCTAATCCTCACCCTCCACCAAGTTCCTTACCCTCTCCCTCCACCAAGTGGCTAACTCTAACCCTCCACCAAGTGCCTAATCTTATCCCTCCACCAAGTGCCTAATCCTCACCCTCCACCAAGTGCCTAATCCTCACCCTCCACAAAGTGCCTAACCCTCACCCTCCACCAAGTGCCTAACCCTCACCCTCCCCCTAGTGCCTAATCCTAACCCTCCACCAAGTGCCTAACCCTCACCCTCCACCAAGTGCCTAACACTAACCCTCCACCAAGTGCCTAACCCTCACCCTCCACCAAGTGCCTAACCCTCACCCTCCACCAAGTGCCTAACCCTCACCCTCCACCAAGTGCCTAACTCTAACCCTCACCCTCCACCAAGTGCCTAACACTAACCCTCCACCAAGTGCCTAACCCTCACCCTCCACCAAGTGCCTAACCCTCACCCTCCACCAAGTGCCTAACCCTCACCCTCCACCAAGTGCCTAACTCTAACCCTCACCCTCCACCAAGTGCCTAACCCTCACCCTCCACCAAGTGCCTAACCCTCACCCTCCACCAAGTGCCTAACCCTCACCCTCCACCAAGTGCCTAACCCTAACCCTCCACCAAGTGCCTAACCCTCTCCCTCCACCAAGTGCCTAACTCTAACCCTCCCCCTCGTGCCTAATCCTAACCCTCCACCAAGTGCCTAATCTTATCCCTCCACCAAGTGCCTAATCCTCACCCTCCACCAAGTTCCTTACCCTCTCCCTCCACCAAGTGGCTAACTCTAACCCTCCACCAAGTGCCTAATCTTATCCCTCCACCAAGCGCCTACTCCTCACCCTCCGCCAATTGCCTAACCCTCACCCTCCACCAAGTGCCTAACTCTAACCCTCCACCAAGTGCCTTACCCTCACCCTCGAAGTGCCTAACGTTAACACTCACCCTCCACCAAGTGCCTAACCCTCACCCTCCACCAAGTGCCTAACCCTAACCTTCCACCAAGTGCCTAACCCTCACCCTCCACCAAGTGCCTAACTCTAACCCTCCACCAAGTGCCTAACCCTCACCCTCCACCAAGTGCCTAACCCTCACCCTCCAAGTGCCTAACCCTCACCCTCCACCAAGTGCCTAATCTTATCCCTCCACCAAGTGCCTACTCCTCACCCTCCACCAATTGCCTAATCTTATCCCTCCACCAAGTGCCTTACCCTCACCCTCCAAGTGCCTAACGTTAACACTCACCCTCCACCAAGTGCCTAACCCTCACCCTCCACCAAGTGCCTAACCCTAACCTTCCACCAAGTGCCTAACCCTCACCCTCCACCAAGTGCCTAACTCTAACCCTCCACCAAGTGCCTAACCCTCACCCTCCACCAAGTGCCTAACCCTCACCCTCCACCAAGTGCCTAATCTTATCCCTCCGCCAATTGCCTAATCTTATCCCTCCACTAAGTGCCTACTCCTCACCCTCCACCAAGTGCCTCTCCACCAAGTGCCTAACCCTCCACCAAGTGCCTTACCCTCACCCTCCACCAAGTGCCTAACGCTAACCCTCACCATCCACCAAGTGCCTAACTCTAACCCACTCTCCACCAAGTGCCTAACTCGAACCCTCCACCAAGTGCCTAACCCTCTATTAAGTGCCTAACCCTCACCCTCCACCAAGTTCCTTACCCTCTCCCTCCACCAAGTGCCTAACCCTCACCCCCCACCAATTGCCTAATCTTATCCCTCCACCAAGTGCCTACTCCTCACCCTCCGCCAATTGCCTAACCCTCACCCTCCACCAAGTGCCTAACTCTAACCCTCCACCAAGTGCCTTACCCTCATCCTCCAAGTGCCTAACGCTAACCCTCACCCTCCACCAAGTGCCTGACCCTAACCCTCCACCAAGTGCCTAACCCTCACCCTCCACCAAGTGCCTAACTCTAACCCTCCACCAAGTGCCTAACCCTCACCCTCCACCAAGTGCCTAACCCTCACCCTCCACCAAGTGCCTAACTCTCACCCTCCACCAAGTGCCTAACTCTAACCCTCCACCAAGTGCCTAACCCTCACCCTCCACCAAGTGCCTAACCCTCACCCTCCACCAAGTGCCTAACCCTCACCCTCCACCAAGTGCCTAACTCTAACCCTCCACCAAGTGCCTTACCCTCATCCTCCAAGTGCCTAACGCTAACCCTCACCCTCCACCAAGTGCCTGACCCTAACCCTCCACCAAGTGCCTAACCCTCACCCTCCACCAAGTGCCTAACTCTAACCCTCCACCAAGTGCCTAACCCTCACCCTCCACCAAGTGCCTAACCCTCACCCTCCACCAAGTGCCTAACCCTCACCCTCCACCAAGTGCCTAACCCTAACCCTCCACCAAGTGCCTTACCCTCACCCTCCACCAAGTTCCTAACGCTAACCCTCACCCTCCACCAACTGCCTTACCCTCACCCTCCACCAAGTGCCTAACTCTAACCCTCACCCTCCAAGTGCCTAACCCTCACCCTCCACCAAGTGCCTAACCCTCACCCTCCACCAAGTGCCTTACCCTCACCCTCCACCAAGTGCCTAACCCTCACCCTCCGCCAATTGCCTAACCCTCACCCTCCACCAAGTGCCTAACCCTCACCCTCCACCAAGTGCCTAATCTTATCCCTCCACCAAGTGCCTACTCCTCACCCTCCACCAATTGCCTAACCCTCACCCTCCACCAAGTGCCTAACTCTAACCCTCCACCAAGTGCCTTACCCTCACCCTCCACCAAGTGCCTAACGCTAACCCTCACCCTCCACCAAGTGCCTAACCCTCACGCTCTACCAAGTGCCTAACCCTCACCCTCCACCAAGTGCCTAACCCTAACCCTCCACCAAGTGCCTAACCCTCACCCTCCACCAAGTGCCTAACCCTCACCCTCCACCAAGTGCCTAACCCTCACCCTCCGCCAATTGCCTAACCCTCACCCTCCACCAAGTGCCTAACCCTCACCCTCCACCAAGTGCCTAATCTTATCCCTCCACTAAGTGCCTACTCCTCACCCTCCACCAAGTGCCTAACCCTCACCCTCCACCAAGTGCTCTCCACCAAGTGCCTAACCCTAACCCTCTACCAAGTGCCTTACCCTCACCCTCCACCAAGTTCCTAACGCTAACCCTCACCCTCCACCAAGTGCCTTACCCTCACCCTCCACCAAGTGCCTAACTCTAACCCTCAACCTCCAAGTGCCTAACCCTCACCCTCCACCAAGTGCCTTACCCTCACCCTCCACCAAGTGCCTAACCCTCACCCTCCACCAAGTGCCTAACCCTCACCCTCCACCAAGTGCCTAACCCTCACCCTCCACCAAGTGCCAAACCCTAACCCTCCACCAAGTGCCTTACCCTCACCCTCCACCAAGTTCCTAACGCTAACCCTCACCCTCCACCAACTGCCTTACCCTCACCCTCCACCAAGTGCCTAACTCTAACCCTCACCCTCCAAGTGCCTAACCCTCACCCTCCACCAAGTGCCTAACCCTCACCCTCCACCAAGTGCCTTACCCTCACCCTCCACCAAGTGCCTAACCCTCACCCTCCGCCAATTGCCTAACCCTCACCCTCCACCAAGTGCCTAACCCTCACCCTCCACCAAGTGCCTAATCTTATCCCTCCACCAAGTGCCTACTCCTCACCCTCCACCAATTGCCTAACCCTCACCCTCCACCAAGTGCCTAACTCTAACCCTCCACCAAGTGCCTTACCCTCACCCTCCACCAAGTGCCTAACGCTAACCCTCACCCTCCACCAAGTGCCTAACCCTCACGCTCTACCAAGTGCCTAACCCTCACCCTCCACCAAGTGCCTAACCCTAACCCTCCACCAAGTGCCTAACCCTCACCCTCCACCAAGTGCCTAACCCTCACCCTCCACCAAGTGCCTAACCCTCACCCTCCGCCAATTGCCTAACCCTCACCCTCCACCAAGTGCCTAACCCTCACCCTCCACCAAGTGCATAATCTTATCCCTCCACTAAGTGCCTACTCCTCACCCTCCAAGTGCCTAACCCTCACCCTCCACCAAGTGCTCTCCACCAAGTGCCTAACCCTAACCCTCTACCAAGTGCCTTACCCTCACCCTCCACCAAGTTCCTAACGCTAACCCTCACCCTCCACCAAGTGCCTTACCCTCACCCTCCACCAAGTGCCTAACTCTAACCCTCAACCTCCAAGTGCCTAACCCTCACCCTCCACCAAGTGCCTAACCCTCACCCTCCACCAAGTGCCTTACCCTCACCCTCCACCAAGTGCCTAACCCTCACCCTCCGCCAATTGCCTAACCCTCACCCTCCACCAAGTGCCTAACCCTCACCCTCCACCAAGTGCCTAATCTTATCCCTCCACCAAGTGCCTAACCCTCACCCTCCACCAAGTGCCTAACCCTCCACCAAGTGCCTTACCCTCACCCTCCACCAAGTGCCTAACCCTCACGCTCTACCAAGTGCCTAACCCTCACCCTCCACCAAGTGCCTAACCCTAACCCTCCACCAAGTGCCTAACCCTCACCCTCCACCAAGTGCCTAACCCTCACCCTCCACCAAGTGCCTAACCCTCACCCTCCGCCAATTGCCTAACCCTCACCCTCCACCAAGTGCCTAACCCTCACCCTCCACCAAGTGCCTAATCTTATCCCTCCACTAAGTGCCTACTCCTCACCCTCCACCAAGTGCCTAACCCTCACCCTCCACCAAGTGCCTAACTCTAACCCTCCACCAAGTGCCTAACCCTCACCCTCCACCAAGTGCCTAACCCTCACCCTCCACCAAGTGCCTAATCTTATCCCTCCGCCAATTGCCTAATCTTATCCCTCCACTAAGTGCCTACTCCTCACCCTCCACCAAGTGCCTCTCCACCAAGTGCCTAACCCTCCACCAAGTGCCTTACCCTCACCCTCCACCAAGTGCCTAACGCTAACCCTCACCCTCCACCAAGTGCCTAACTCTAACCCTCACCCTCCAAGTGCTTAACCCTCACCCTCCACCAAGTGCCTAACTCTAACCCACTCTCCACCAAGTGCCTAACTCGAACCCTCCACCAAGTGCCTAACCCTCCATTAAGTGCCTAACCCTCACCCTCCACCAAGTTCCTTACCCTCTCCCTCCACCAAGTGCCTGACCCTCACCCCCCACCAATTGCCTAATCTTATCCCTCCACCAAGTGCCTACTCCTCACCCTCCGCCAATTGCCTAACCCTCACCCTCCACCAAGTGCCTAACTCTAACCCTCCACCAAGTGCCTAACCCTCACCCTCCACCAAGTGCCTAACTCTCACCCTCCACCAAGTGCCTAACTCTAACCCTCCACCAAGTGCCTAACCCTCACCCTCCACCAAGTGCCTAACCCTCACCCTCCACCAAGTGCCTAACCCTCACCCTCCGCCAATTGCCTAACCCTCACCCTCCACCAAGTGCCTAACCCTCACCCTCCACCAAGTGCCTAATCTTATCCATCCACTAAGTGCCTACTCCTCACCCTCCACCAAGTGCCTAACCCTCACCCTCCACCAAGTGCTCTCCACCAAGTGCCTAACCCTAACCCTCCACCAAGTGCCTTACCCTCACCCTCCACCAAGTTCCTAACGCTAACCCTCACCCTCCACCAACTGCCTTACCCTCACCCTCCACCAAGTGCCTAACTCTAACCCTCACCCTCCAAGTGCCTAACCCTCACCCTCCACCAAGTGCCTTACCCTCACCCTCCACCAAGTGCCTAACCCTCACCCTCCGCCAATTGCCTAACCCTCACCCTCCACCAAGTGCCTAACCCTCACCCTCCACCAAGTGCCTAATCTTATCCCTCCACCAAGTGCCTACTCCTCACCCTCCACCAATTGCCTAACCCTCACCCTCCACCAAGTGCCTAACTCTAACCCTCCACCAAGTGCCTTACCCTCACCCTCCACCAAGTGCCTAACGCTAACCCTCACCCTCCACCAAGTGCCTAACCCTCACGCTCTACCAAGTGCCTAACCCTCACCCTCCACCAAGTGCCAAACCCTAACCCTCCACCAAGTGCCTAACCCTCACCCTCCACCAAGTGCCTAACCCTCACCCTCCACCAAGTGCCTAACCCTCACCCTCCGCCAATTGCCTAACCCTCACCCTCCACCAAGTGCCTAACCCTCACCCTCCACCAAGTGCCTAATCTTATCCCTCCACTAAGTGCCTACTCCTCACCCTCCACCAATTGCCTAACCCTCACCCTCCACCAAGTGCTCTCCACCAAGTGCCTAACCCTAACCCTCTACCAAGTGCCTTACCCTCACCCTCCACCAAGTTCCTAACGCTAACCCTCACCCTCCACCAAGTGCCTTACACTCACCCTCCACCAAGTGCCTAACTCTAACCCTCAACCTCCAAGTGCCTAACCCTCACCCTCAACCAAGTGCCTAACCCTCACCCTCCACCAAGTGCCTTACCCTCACCCTCCACCAAGTGCCTAACCCTCACCCTCCGCCAATTGCCTAACCCTCACCCTCCACCAAGTGCCTAACCCTCACCCTCCACCAAGTGCCTAATCTTATCCCTCCACCAAGTGCCTACTCCTCACCCTCCACCAATTGCCTAACCCTCACCCTCCACCAAGTGCCTAACTCTAACCCTCCACCAAGTGCCTTACCCTCACCCTCCACCAAGTGCCTAACGCTAACCCTCACCCTCCACCAAGTGCCTAACTCTCACGCTCTACCAAGTGCCTAACCCTCACCCTCCACCAAGTGCCTAACCCTAACCCTCCACCAAGTGCCTAACACTCACCCTCCACCAAGTGCCTAACCCTAACCCTAAACCAAGTGTCTTACCCTCACCCTCCACCAAGTGCCTAACGCTAACCCTCACCCTCCACCAAGTGCCTTACCCTCACCCTCCACCAAGTGCCTAACTCTAACCCTCCACCAAGTGCCTAATCCTCACCCTCCACCAAGTGCCTAACCCTCACCCTCCACCAAGTGCCTACTCCTCGCCCTCCGCCAAATGCCTAACCCTAACCCTCCACCAAGTGCCTTACCCTCACCCTCCACCAAGTGCCTTACCCTCATCCTCCACCAAGTGCCTAACTCTAACCCTCACCCTCCACCAAGTGCCTAACCCTCACCCTCCACCAAGTGCCTAACCCTCACCCTCCACCAAGTGCCTAACCCTCAACCAAGTGCCTTACCCTCACCCTTCACCAAGTGCCTTACCCTCACCCTTCACCAAGTGCCTAACCCTCACCCTCCACCAAGTGCCTAACCCTCCACCAAGTGCCTTACCCTCACCCTCCACCAAGTGCCTAACCCTCACGCTCTACCAAGTGCCTAACCCTCACCCTCCACCAAGTGCCTAACCCTAACCCTCCACCAATTGCCTAACCCTCACCCTCCACCAAGTGCCTAACCCTCACCCTCCGCCAATTGCCTAACCCTCACCCTCCACCAAGTGCCTAACCCTCACCCTCCACCAAGTGCCTAATCTTATCCCTCCACTAAGTGCCTACTCCTCACCCTCCACCAAGTGCCTAACCCTCACCCTCCACCAAGTGCCTAACTCTAACCCTACACCAAGTGCCTAACCCTCACCCTCCACCAAGTGCCTAACCCTCACCCTCCACCAAGTGCCTAATCTTATCCCTCCGCCAATTGCCTAATCTTATCCCTCCACTAAGTGCCTACTCCTCACCCTCCACCAAGTGCCTCTCCACCAAGTGCCTAACCCTCCACCAAGTGCCTTACCCTCACCCTCCACCAAGTGCCTAACGCTAACCCTCACCCTCCACCAAGTGCCTAACTCTAACCCTCACCCTCCAAGTGCTTAACCCTCACCCTCCACCAAGTGCCTAACTCTAACCCACTCTCCACCAAGTGCCTAACTCGAACCCTCCACCAAGTGCCTAACCCTCCATTAAGTGCCTAACCCTCACCCTCCACCAAGTTCCTTACCCTCTCCCTCCACCAAGTGCCTGACCCTCACCCCCCACCAATTGCCTAATCTTATCCCTCCACCAAGTGCCTACTCCTCACCCTCCGCCAATTGCCTAACCCTCACCCTCCACCAAGTGCCTAACCCTCACCCTCCACCAAGTGCCTAACTCTCACCCTCCACCAAGTGCCTAACTCTAACCCTCCACCAAGTGCCTAACCCTCACCCTCCACCAAGTGCCTAACCCTCACCCTCCACCAAGTGCCTAACCCTCACCCTCCGCCAATTGCCTAACCCTCACCCTCCACCAAGTGCCTAACCCTCACCCTCCACCAAGTGCCTAATCTTATCCATCCACTAAGTGCCTACTCCTCACCCTCCACCAAGTGCCTAACCCTCACCCTCCACCAAGTGCTCTCCACCAAGTGCCTAACCCTAACCCTCCACCAAGTGCCTTACCCTCACCCTCCACCAAGTTCCTAACGCTAACCCTCACCCTCCACCAACTGCCTTACCCTCACCCTCCACCAAGTGCCTAACTCTAACCCTCACCCTCCAAGTGCCTAACCCTCACCCTCCACCAAGTGCCTAACCCTCACTCTCCACCAAGTGCCTACTCCTCACCCTCCACCAATTGCCTAACCCTCACCCTCCACCAAGTGCCTAACTCTAACCCTCCACCAAGTGCCTTACCCTCACCCTCCACCAAGTGCCTAACGCTAACCCTCACCCTCCACCAAGTGCCTAACCCTCACGCTCTACCAAGTGCCTAACCCTCACCCTCCACCAAGTGCCTAACCCTAACCCTCCACCAAGTGCCTAACCCTCACCCTCCACCAAGTGCCTAACCCTCACCCTCCACCAAGTGCCTAACCCTCACCCTCTGCCAATTGCCTAACCCTCACCCTCCACCAAGTGCCTAACCCTCACCCTCCACCAAGTGCCTAATCTTATCCCTCCACTAAGTGCCTACTCCTCACCCTCCACCAAGTGCCTAACCCTCACCCTCCACCAAGTGCTCTCCACCAAGTGCCTAACCCTAACCCTCTACCAAGTGCCTTACCCTCACCCTCCACCAAGTTCCTAACGCTAACCCTCACCCTCCACCAAGTGCCTTACCATCACCCTCCACCAAGTGCCTAACTCTAACCCTCAACCTCCAAGTGCCTAACCCTCACCCTCCACCAAGTGCCTAACCCTCACCCTCCACCAAGTGCCTAACGCTAACCCTCACCCTCCACCAAGTGCCTAACTCTCACGCTCTACCAAGTGCCTAACCCTCACCCTCCACCAAGTGCCTAACCCTAACCCTCCACCAAGTGCCTAACACTCACCCTCCACCAAGTGCCTAACCCTAACCCTAAACCAAGTGTCTTACCCCCACCCTCCACCAAGTGCCTAACGCTAACCCTCACCCTCCACCAAGTGCCTTACCCTCACCCTCCACCAAGTGCCTAACTCTAACCCTCCACCAAGTGCCTAATCCTCACCCTCCACCAAGTGCCTAACCCTCACCCTCCACCAAGTGCCTACTCCTCGCCATCCGCCAAATGCCTAACCCTAACCCTCCACCAAGTGCCTTACCCTCACCCTCCACCAAGTGCCTTACCCTCATCCTCCACCAAGTGCCTAACTCTAACCCTCACCCTCCACCAAGTGCCTAACCCTCACCCTCCACCAAGTGCCTAACCCTCACCC
Organism: Pseudophryne corroboree; assembly: GCF_028390025.1. NCBI lineage: Eukaryota > Metazoa > Chordata > Amphibia > Anura > Myobatrachidae > Pseudophryne > Pseudophryne corroboree. The sequence goes on from NC_086451.1 coordinate 480,488,996, forward strand.
TCCACCAAGTGCCTAACCCACAACCAAGTGCCTTACCCTCACCCTTCACCAAGTGCCTTACCCTCACCCTTCACCAAGTGCCTAACCCTCACCCTCCACCAAGTGCCTAACCCTCCACCAAGTGCCTTACCCTCACGCTCTACCAAGTGCCTAACCCTCACCCTCCACCAAGTGCCTAACCCTAACCCTCCACCAAGTGCCTAACCCTCACCCTCCACCAAGTGCCTAACCCTCACCCTCCACCAAGTGCCTAACCCTCACCCTCCGCCAATTGCCTAACCCTAACCCTCCACCAAGTGCCTAACCCTCACCCTCCACCAAGTGCCTAACCTTATCCCTCCACTAAGTGCCTACTCCTCACCCTCCACCAAGTGCCTAACCCTCACCCTCCACCAAGTGCCTTACCCTCACCCTCCACCAAGTGCCTAACCCTCACCCTCCACCAAGTGCCTAACCCTCACCCTCCACCAAGTGCCTAACCCTCCACCAAGTGCCTTACCCTCACCCTTCACCAAGTGCCTAACCCTCACCCTTCACCAAGTGCCTAACCCTTCACCAAGTGCCTAACTATATCCCTCACCCTCCACCAAGTGCCTAACTCTAACCCTCACCCTCCACCAAGTGCCTAACCCTCACCCTCCACCAAGTGCCTAATCTTATCCCTCCACTAAGTGCCTACTCCTCACCCTCCAAGTGCCTAACCCTCACCCTCCACCAAGTGCTCTCCACCAAGTGCCTAACCCTAACCCTCTACCAAGTGCCTTACCCTCACCCTCCACCAAGTTCCTAACGCTAACCCTCACCCTCCACCAAGTGCCTTACCCTCACCCTCCACCAAGTGCCTAACTCTAACCCTCAACCTCCAAGTGCCTAACCCTCACCCTCCACCAAGTGCCTAACCCTCACCCTCCACCAAGTGCCTTACCCTCACCCTCCAAGTGCCTAACCCTCACCCTCCACCAAGTGCCTAACCCTCACCCTCCACCAAGTGCCTAACCCTCACCCTCCGCCAATTGCCTTACCCTCACCCTCCACCAAGTGCCTAACCCTCACCCTCCACCAAGTGCCTTACCCTCACCCTCCACCAAGTGCCTAACCCTCACCCTCCACCAAGTGCCTTACCCTCACCCTCCACCAAGTGCCTAACCCTCACCCTCCACCAAGTGCCTAACCCTCACCCTCCACCAAGTGCCTAACCCTCACCCTCCACCAAGTGCCTAACCCTCACCCTCCACCAAGTGCCTAATCTTATCCCTCCACCAAGTGCCTACTCCTCACCCTCCCCCAATTGCCTAACCCTCACCCTCCACCAAGTGCCTAACTCTAACCCTCCACCAAGTGCCTTACCCTCACCCTCCACCAAGTGCCTAACGCTAACCCTCACCCTCCACCAAGTGCCTAACTCTCACGCTCTACCAAGTGCCTAACCCTCTCCCTCCACCAAGTGCCTAACCCTAACCCTCCACCAAGTGCCTAACCCTCACCCTCCACCAAGTGCCTAACCCTAACCCTAAACCAAGTGTCTTACCCTCACCCTCCACCAAGTGCCTAACGCTAACCCTCACCCTCCACCAAGTGCCTAACCCTCACCCTCCACCAAGTGCCTAACTCTAACCCTCCAAGTGCCTAATCCTCACCCTCCACCAAGTGCCTAACCCTCACCCTCCACCAAGTGCCTACTCCTCGCCCTCCGCCAAATGCCTAACCCTAACCCTCCACCAAGTGCCTTACCCTCACCCTCCACCAAGTGCCTTACCCTCATCCTCCACCAAGTGCCTAACTCTAACCCTCACCCTCCACCAAGTGCCTAACCCTCACCCTCCACCAAGTGCCTAACCCTCACCCTCCACCAAGTGCCTAACCCTCAACCAAGTGCCTTACCCTCACCCTTCACCAAGTGCCTAACCCTCATGCTCTACCAAGTGCCTAACCCTCACCCTCCACCAAGTGCCTAACCCTCCACCAAGTGCCTTACCCTCACCCTCCACCAAGTGCCTAACCCTCACGCTCTACCAAGTGCCTAACCCTCACGCTCCACCAAGTGCCTAACCCTCACCCTCCACCAAGTGCCTAACCCTCACCCTCCGCCAATTGCCTAACCCTCACCCTCCACCAAGTGCCTAACCCTCACCCTCCACCAAGTGCCTAATCTTATCCCTCCACTAAGTGCCTAACCCTCACCCTCCACCAAGTGCCTAACCCTCACCCTCCACCAAGTGCCTAACCCTCACCCTCCACCAAGTGCCTAACCCTCACCCTCCACCAAGTGCTCTCCACCAAGTGCCTAACCCTAACCCTCCACCAAGTGCCTTACCCTCACCCTCCACCAAGTTCCTAACGCTAACCCTCACCCTCCACCAAGTGCCTAACTCTAACCCTCACCCTCCAAGTGCCTAACCCTCACCCTCCACCAAGTGCCTAACCCTCACCCTCCACCAAGTGCCTTACCCTCACCCTCCACCAAGTGCCTAACCCTCACCCTCCGCCAATTGCCTAACCCTCACCCTCCACCAAGTGCCTAACCCTCACCCTCCACCAAGTGCCTAATCTTATCCCTCCACCAAGTGCCTACTCCTCAGCCTCCACCAATTGCCTAACCCTCACCCTCCACCAAGTGCCTAACTCTAACCCTCCACCAAGTGCCTTACCCTCACCTTCCACCAAGTGCCTAACGCTAACCCTCACCCTCCACCAAGTGCCTAACTCTCACGCTCTACCAAGTGCCTAACCCTCACCCTCCACCAAGTGCCTAACCCTAACCCTAAACCAAGTGTCTTACCCTCACCCTCCACCAAGTGCCTAACGCTAACCCTCACCCTCCACCAAGTGCCTTTCCTCACCCTCCACCAAGTGCCTAACTCTAACCCTCCACCAAGTGCCTAATCCTCACCCTCCACCAAGTGCCTAACCCTCACCCTCCACGAAGTGCCTAACCCTCACCCTCCACCAAGTGCCTACTCCTCGCCCTCCGCCAAATGCCTAACCCTCACCCTCCACCAAGTGCCTAACCCTCACCCTCCACCAAGTGCCTAACCCTCACCCTCCACCAAGTGCCTAACCCTCCACCAAGTGCCATACCCTCACCCTTCACCAAGTGCCTAACCCTCACCCTTCACCAAGTGCCTAACCCTTCACCAAGTGCCTAACTATATCCCTCACCCTCCACCAAGTGCCTAACTCTAACCCTCACCCTCCACCAAGTGCCTAACTCTAACCTTCACCCTCCACCAAGGGCCTAACCCTCATCCTCCACCAAGTGCCTAACCCCCCCCTCCGCCAAGTGCCTAACCCTAACTCTCACCCACTGCCAAATGTGTAGTCCTAGCCCTCACCCTCCGTCAAGTGCCTAGTCCTAACTCTCAACCTCTACCAAATGCCTAGCCCTAACACTCCGCCAAATGCCTAGCCCTAACTCCCACCCTCCGCCAAGTTCTTAACCCTCCCCCATGTGCCTAGCCCTAACCCCCACCATCTGCCAAGTGCCTAAACTCTCCCTCCCCCATGTGCCTAGCCCTAACCCCCACCCTCCGCCAAGTGCCTAACATTCACACTTCGCCAAGTGCCTAACCCTCATCCTCCCCCATGTACCTAACCCTAACTCTCACCCTCCACAAAACTGTAGTCCTAGCCCTCACCCTCCGTCAAGTGCCTAACCCTCCCCCTCCCCCAAGTATCTAACCATAACACTCACCCACTGCCAAATGTTTAGTCCTAGCCCTCACCCTCCGTCAAGTGCCTAGTCCTAACTCTCAACCTCCAACAAATGCCTATTGCCTAGGCATCCGCCAAGTGCGCAGCCCTAATGGCCCATACACATGGTGAGGTTCGGGCTATGCCAGCACATAGTCAGTATTGCAGGCACACTCATTATGTGCTTGCGATACTGACTATGTGCGATTATGGCTAAGTGTCAATTTTGACTATCTCTTCTTTAGAGATAGTCAAAATTGACTTGCCTGCACAGTCTATCTATTCTTGCGATGCCGACCGCGCAGGACCCCGCATCGGCATCGAATCGGGATCGCAAGGTGACTTTCACATTGCAATCTGCACTAACTTTTCTTACGATTTTGACTATATAGTAAAAATCGTAAGAAAAAATCTCACCATGTGTACACACCCTAACTCTCACCCTCCGCCAAATGCCTAGCCCTAACCATCTCCCATGTGCCTAGCCCTAACTCTCACCCTCCACCAAATGCCTAATCCTAACCCTCTCCCATGTGCCTAGCCCTAACCCTCCACCAAATGCCTAACCCTCACCCCCACCCTCCACCAAATGCCTGGCCCTAACCCTCACCCTCCACCAAATGCCTAACCCTCTCCCATGTGCCTAGCCTAACCCTCACCCTCCACCAAATGCCTGGCCCTAACCCTCACCCTCCACCAAATGCCTAACCCTCTCCCATGTGCCTAGCCCTAACCCTCACCCTCCACCAAATGCCTAACCCTCTCCCATGTGCCTAGCCCTAACCCTCACCCTCCACCAAATGCCTGGCCCTAACCCTCTCCCATGTGCCTAGCCCTAACCCATACCCTCCACCAAATGCCTAGCCCTGACCCTCTCCCATGTGCCTAACCCTCGCCCTCCACCAAATGCCTAGCCCTAACCCTCTCCCATGTGCTTAGCCCTAACCCTCTCCCTCCACCAAATGCCTGGCCCTAACCCTCTCCCATGTGCCTAGCCCTAACCCATACCCTCCACCAAATGCCTAGCCCTAACCTTCTCCCATGTACCTAGCCCTAACTCTCACCCTCCACCAAATGCCTGACCCTAACCCTCTCCCATGTACCTAGCCCTAACTCTCACCCTCCACCAAATGCCTGGCCCTAACCCTCTCCCATGTGCCTAGCCCTAACCCTCCACCAAATGCCTAGCCCTAACCCTCTCCCATGTACCTAGCCCTAACTCTCACCCTCCACCAAATTTCTGGCCCTAACCCTCACCCTCCACCAAATGCCTGACCCTAACCATCTCCCATGTGCCTAGCCCTAACCCTCACCCTCCACCAAATGCCTAGCCCTAACCCTCTCCAATGTGCCTAGCCCTAACCCACACCCTCCACCAAATGCCTGGCCCTAACCCTCTCCCATGTACCTAGCCCTCACCCTCCACCAAAATCCTGGCCCTAACCATCTCCCATGTGCCTAGCCATAATCCTCACCCTCCACCAAATGCCTAACCCTCTCCCATGTGCCTAGTCTTAAACCTTACCCTCCACAAAAATGCCTGGCCGTAACCATCTCCCATGTGCCTAGCCCTAACCCTCACCCTCCACCAACTGCCTGGCCCTAACCCTCTCCCATGTGCCTAGCCCTAACCCTCACCCTCCACCAAATGCCTGGCCCTAACCCTCACCCTCCACCAAATGCCTAGCCCTGACCCTCTCCAATGTGCCTAGCCCTAACCCTCGCCCTCCCCCAAATGCCTAGCCCTAACCCTCTCCAATGTGCCTAGCCCTAACCTTCACCCTCCACCAAATGCCTGGCCATAACCCTCTCCCATGTACCTAGCCCTAACTCTCACCCTCCACCAAATGCCTGGCCCTAACCCTCTCCCATGTGCCTGGCCCTAACCCTCCACCAAATGCCTAGCCCTAACCCTCTCCCATGTACCTAGCCCTAACTCTCACCCTCCACCAAATTCCTGGCCCTAACCCTCACCCTCCACCAAATGCCTGACCCTAACCATCTCCCATGTGCCTAGCCCTAACCCTCACCCTCCACCAAATGCCTGGCCCTAACCCTCACCCTCCACCAAATGCCTAGCCCTGACCCTCTCCAATGTGCCTAGCCCTAATCGTCACCCTCCACCAAATGCCTAGCCCTAACCCTCTCCCATGTGCCTAGCCTTAACCCTTACCCTCCACCAAATGCCTAGCCTTAACCCTCTCCCATGTGCCTAGCCCTAACTCATACCCTCCACCAAATGCCTAGCCCTAACCCATACCCTCCACCAAATGCCTAGCCCTAACCCTCTCCCATGTGCCTAGCCTTAACCCTTACCCTCCACAAAAATGCCTGGCCCTAACCCTCTCCCATGTGCCTAGCCCTAACTTTCACCCTCCACCAAATGCCTGACCCATGTGCCTAGCACTCACCCTCCACCAAAATCCTGGCCCTAACCATCTCCCATGTGCCTAGCCATAATCCTCACCCTCCACCAAATGCCTGACCCTAACCCACTCCCATGTGCCTAACCCTCGCCCTCCACCAAATGCCTGACCCTAACCCTCTCCCATGTGCCTAGCCCTAATCCTCCACCAAATGCCTGGCCCTAACCCTCACCCTCCACCAAATGCCTGGCCCTAACCCTCACCCTCCACCAAATGCCTGGCCCTAACCCTCACCCTCCACCAAGTGCCTAACCCTAGAAATCATGAAAAATAACAGAAAACCATGTGTCATCTTTTCTGTGTCGACCATTTAACTGTTGACCGTTTTGACCATGTCGATCCATTGACTGTTGACTTACTGACCGACTATATATTTACTGTCTATCTTCCATCCAGATACCAAAACATCATAGCTCAGCACAGATGGTTAAATTCAATTGGCTGAGGTGCTAATTAAGTCACCTGAGGCCAAGCATGGATAAACTTATACGCTGGAACATTGGGGTGGCTTGAGGACTGCGTTTGAGAACCTCTGGCCCATGTAATAAATTCTGACTAGCATAATGATGCCAACCTCAGTGTGCCACAAAACTGCATGGGCAACTGAAAGCGAAGATGAAATATTAATGATGTTACATTTCTAAATAAGCCAAATCACCAGGCGTTTAATGTTCTCTTCATCATACACAATATAAGAATATCAGGATAATTACGATCTAGGGCTTTATTTATTACTGTAATTCCACAGCGGTGCGTATCCAAAAATAATGGCGTGATATGTATGTGTGCGGGCGTGTGGCAGCGGCGGCTTTACATGCATATTATGTAAGGGTGCAGCTACTGGAGGGAATAATAATGGAGGAAGGATACAGCTACTGGAGGGAATAATAATGGAGGAAGGATACAGCTAATGGAGGGAATAATAATGGAGGAAGGATACAGCTACTGGTGGGAATAATAATGGAGGAAGGATGCAGCTACTGGAGGGAATAATAATGGAGGAAGGATACAGCTACTGGAGGGAATAATAATGCAGGAAGGATACAGCTACTGGAGGGAATAATAATGGAGGAAGGATACAGCTACTGGAGGGAATAATAATGGAGGAAGGATACAGCTACTGGAGGGAATAATAATGGAGGAAGTATACGGCTACTGGAGGGAATAATAATGGAGGAAGGATGCAGCTACTGGAGGGAATAATAATGGAGGAAGGATACAGCTACTGGAGGGAATAATAATGGAGGAAGGATACAGCTACTGGAGGGAATAATAATGGAGGAAGGATACAGCTACTGGAGGGAATAATAATGGAGGAAGGATGCAGCTACTGGTGGGAATAATAATGGAGGAAGGATACAGCTACTGGAGGGAATAATAATGGAGGAAGGATACAGCTACTGGAGGGAATAATAATGGAGGAAGGATACAGCTACTGGAGGGAATAATAATGGAGGAAGGATACAGCTACTGGAGGGAATAATAATGGAGGAAGGGTGCAGCTACTGGAGGGAATAATAATGGAGGCAGGGTGCAGCTACTGGAGGGAATAATAATGTAGGAAGGATACAGCTACTGGAGGGAATAATAACGGATGAAGGGTGCAGCTACTGGAGGGAATAATAACGGAGGAAGGATACAGCTACTGGAGGGAATAATAATGGAGGAAGGGTGCAGCTACTGGAGGGAATAATAATGGAGGAAGGATACAGCTACTGGAGGGAATAATAATGGAGGAAGGATGCAGCTACTGGTGGGAATAATAATGGAGGAAGGATACAGCTACTGGAGGGAATAATAATGGAGGAAGGATACAGCTACTGGAGGGAATAATAATGGAGGAAGGATGCAGCTACTGGTGGGAATAATAATGGAGGAAGGATACAGCTACTGGAGGGAATAATAATGGAGGAAGGATACAGCTACTGGAGGGAATAATAATGGAGGAAGGATACAGCTACTGGAGGGAATAATAACGGAGAAAGGATGCAGCTACTGGAGGGAATAATAACGGAGGAAGGATACAGCTACTGGAGGGAATAATAATGGAGGAAGGATACAGCTACTGGAGGAAATAATAATGTAGGAAGGATACAGCAACTGGAGGGAATAATAATGGAGGAAGGGTGCAGCTACTGGAGGGAATAATAATGGAGGAAGGATACAGCTACTGGAGGGAATAATAATGGAGGAAGGATGCAGCTACTGGAGGGAATAATAATGGAGGAAGGATACAGCTACTGGAGGGAATAATAATGGAGGAAGGATACAGCTACTGGAGGGAATAAAAATGGAGGAAGGATACAGCTACTGGAGGGAATAATAATGGAGGAAGGATACAGCTACTGGAGGGAATAATAATGGAGGAAGGATACAGCTACGGGAGGGAATAATAATGGAGGAAGGATACAGCTACTGGAGGGAATAATAATGGAGGAAGGATACAGCTACGGGATGGAATAATAATGGAGGAAGGATGCAGCTACTGGAGGGAATAATAATGGAGGAAGGATACAGCTACTGGAGGGAATAATAATGGAGGAAGGATACAGCTACTGGAGGGAATAATAATGGAGGAAGGATACAGCTACTGGAGGGAATAATAATGGAGGAAGGATACAGCTACTGGAGGGAATAATAATGGAGGAAGGGTGCAGCTACTGGAGGGAATAATAATGGAGGCAGGGTGCAGCTACTGGAGGGAATAATAATGTAGGAAGGATACAGCTACTGGAGGGAATAATAACGGATGAAGGGTGCAGCTACTGGAGGGAATAATAACGGAGGAAGGATACAGCTACTGGAGGGAATAATAATGGAGGAAGGGTGCAGCTACTGGAGGGAATAATAATGGAGGAAGGATACAGCTACTGGAGGGAATAATAATGGAGGAAGGATGCAGCTACTGGTGGGAATAATAATGGAGGAAGGATACAGCTACTGGAGGGAATAATAATGGAGGAAGGATACAGCTACTGGAGGGAATAATAATGGAGGAAGGATGCAGCTACTGGTGGGAATAATAATGGAGGAAGGATACAGCTACTGGAGGGAATAATAATGGAGGAAGGATACAGCTACTGGAGGGAATAATAACGGAGGAAGGATACAGCTACTGGAGGGAATAATAACGGAGAAAGGATGCAGCTACTGGAGGGAATAATAACGGAGGAAGGATACAGCTACTGGAGGGAATAATAATGGAGGAAGGATACAGCTACTGGAGGAAATAATAATGTAGGAAGGATACAGCAACTGGAGGGAATAATAATGGAGGAAGGGTGCAGCTACTGGAGGGAATAATAATGGAGGAAGGATACAGCTACTGGAGGGAATAATAATGGAGGAAGGATGCAGCTACTGGAGGGAATAATAATGGAGGAAGGATACAGCTACTGGAGGGAATAATAATGGAGGAAGGATACAGCTACTGGAGGGAATAAAAATGGAGGAAGGATACAGCTACTGGAGGGAATAATAATGGAGGAAGGATACAGCTACTGGAGGGAATAATAATGGAGGAAGGATACAGCTACGGGAGGGAATAATAATGGAGGAAGGATACAGCTACTGGAGGGAATAATAATGGAGGAAGGATACAGCTACGGGATGGAATAATAATGGAGGAAGGATGCAGCTACTGGAGGGAATAATAATGGAGGAAGGATACAGCTACTGGAGGGAATAATAATGGAGGAAGGATGCAGCTACTGGAGGAAATAATAATGGAGGAAGGATACAGCTACTGGAGGGAATAATAATGGAGGAAGGATACAGCTACTGGAGGGAATAATAATGGAGGAAGGATACAGCTACTGGAGGGAATAATAATGGAGGAAGGATGCAGCTACTGGAGGGAATAATAATGGAGGAAGGGTGCAGCTACTGGAGGGAATAATAATGGAGGAAGGATGCAGCTACTGGAGGGAATAATAATGGAGGAAGGATGCAGCTACTGGAGGGAATAATAATGGAGGAAGGATGCAGCTACTGGAGGGAATAATAATGGAGGAAGGATACAGCTACTGGAGGGAATAATAATGGAGGAAGGATGCAGCTACTGGAGGGAATAATAATGGAGGAAGGATACAGCTACTGGAGGGAATAATAATGGAGGAAGGATACAGCTACTGGAGGGAATAATAATGGAGGAAGGATACAGCTACTGGAGGGAATAATAATGAAGGAAGGATACAGCTACTGGATGGAATAATAATGGAGGAAGGATACAGCTACTGGAGGGAATAATAATGGAGGAAGGATGCAGCTACCGGAGGGAATAATAATGGAGGAAGGATACAGCTACTGGAGGGAATAATAATGGAGGAAGGGTGCAGCTACTGGAGGGAATAATAATGGAGGAAGGATGCAGCTACTGGAGGGAATAATAATGGAGGAAGGATACAGCTACTGGAGGGAATAATAATGGAGGAAGGATACAGCTACTGGAGGGAATAATAATGGAGGAAGAATGCAGCTACTGGAGGGAATAATAATGGAGGAAGGATACAGCTACTGGAGGGAATAATAATGGAGGAAGAATGCAGCTACTGGAGGGAATAATAAGGGAGGAAGGATGCAGCTACTGGAGGGAATAATAATGGAGGAAGGATGCAGCTACTGGAGGGAATAATAATGGAGGAAGGATACAGCTACTGGAGGGAATAATAATGGAGGAAGGATACAGCTACTGGAGGGAATAATAATGGAGGAAGGGTACAGCTACTGGAGGGAATAATAATGGAGGAAGGGTACAGCTACTGGAGAGAATAATAATGGAGGAAGGATACAGCTACTGGAGGGAATAATAATGGAGGAGGGATACAGCTACTGGAGGGAATAATAATGGAGGAAGGATGCAGCTACTGGAGGGAATAATAATGGAGGAAGGATACAGCTACTGGAGGGAATAATAATGGAGGAAGGATACAGCTATTAGTGGGAATAATATTGGAGGAAGGGTGCAGCTACTGGAGGGAATAATAATGGAGGAAGGATACAGCTACTGGAGGGAATAATAACGGAGGAAGGATACAGCTACTGGAGGGAATAATAATGGAGGAAGGGTGCAGCTACTGGAGGGAATAATAATGGATGAAGGATGCAGCTACTGGAGGGAATAATAATGGAGGAAGGATACAGCTACTGGAGGGAGTAATAATGGAGGAAGGATGCAGCTACTGGTGGGAATAATAATGGAGGAAGGATGCAGCTACTGGTGGGAATAATAATGGAGGAAGGATACAGCTACTGGAGGGAATAATAATGGAGGAAGGATGCAGCTACTGGAGGGAATAATAATGGAGGAAGGATACAGCTGCTGGAGGGAATAATAATGGAGGAAGGATGCAGCTACTGGAGGTAATAATAATAATGGAGGAAGGATACAGCTACTGGAGGGAATATAATGGAGGAAGGATGCAGCTACTGGAGGGAATAATAATGGAGGAAGGATACAGCTACTGGAGGGAATAATAATGGAGGAGGGATACAGCTACTGGAGGGAATAATAATGGAGGAAGGATGCAGCTACTGGAGGGAATAATAATGGAGGAAGGATACAGCTACTGGAGGTAATAATAATGGAGGAAGGATACAGCTACTGGAGGGAATAATAATGGAGGAAGGACACAGCTACTGGAGGGAATAATAATTGAGGAAGGATACAGCTACTGGAGGGAATAATAATGGAGGAAGAATGCAGCTACTGGAGGGAATAATAATGGAGGAAGGATACAGCTACTGGAGGGAATAATAATGGAGGAAGGATACAGCTACTGGAGGGAATAATAATGGAGGAAGGGTACAGCTACTGGAGAGAATAATAATGGAGGAAGGATACAGCTACTGGAGGGAATAATAATGGAGGAGGGATACAGCTACTGGAGGGAATAATAATGGAGGAAGGATACAGCTACTGGAGGGAATAATAATGGAGGAAGGATACAGCTATTAGTGGGAATAATATTGGAGGAAGGGTGCAGCTACTGGAGGGAATAATAATGGAGGAAGGGTGCAGCTACTGGAGGGAATAATAATGGATGAAGGATGCAGCTACTGGAGGGAATAATAATGGAGGAAGGATACAGCTACTGGAGGGAGTAATAATGGAGGAAGGATACAGCTACTGGAGGGAATAATAATTGAGGAAGGATACAGCTACTGGAGGGAATAATAATGGAGGAAGAATGCAGCTACTGGAGGGAATAATAATGGAGGAAGGATACAGCTACGGGATGGAATAATAATGGAGGAAGGATGCAGCTACTGGAGGGAATAATAATGGAGGAAGGATACAGCTACTGGAGGGAATAATAATGGAGGAAGGATGCAGCTACTGGAGGAAATAATAATGGAGGAAGGATACAGCTACTGGAGGGAATAATAATGGAGGAAGGATACAGCTACTGGAGGGAATAATAATGGAGGAAGGATACAGCTACTGGAGGGAATAATAATGGAGGAAGGATGCAGCTACTGGAGGGAATAATAATGGAGGAAGGGTGCAGCTACTGGAGGGAATAATAATGGAGGAAGGATGCAGCTACTGGAGGGAATAATAATGGAGGAAGGATGCAGCTACTGGAGGGAATAATAATGGAGGAAGGATGCAGCTACTGGAGGGAATAATAATGGAGGAAGGATACAGCTACTGGAGGGAATAATAATGGAGGAAGGATGCAGCTACTGGAGGGAATAATAATGGAGGAAGGATACAGCTACTGGAGGGAATAATAATGGAGGAAGGATACAGCTACTGGAGGGAATAATAATGGAGGAAGGATACAGCTACTGGAGGGAATAATAATGGAGGAAGGATACAGCTACTGGATGGAATAATAATGGAGGAAGGATACAGCTACTGGAGGGAATAATAATGGAGGAAGGATGCAGCTACCGGAGGGAATAATAATGGAGGAAGGATACAGCTACTGGAGGGAATAATAATGGAGGAAGGGTGCAGCTACTGGAGGGAATAATAATGGAGGAAGGATGCAGCTACTGGAGGGAATAATAATGGAGGAAGGATACAGCTACTGGAGGGAATAATAATGGAGGAAGGATACAGCTACTGGAGGGAATAATAATGGAGGAAGAATGCAGCTACTGGAGGGAATAATAATGGAGGAAGGATACAGCTACTGGAGGGAATAATAATGGAGGAAGAATGCAGCTACTGGAGGGAATAATAAGGGAGGAAGGATGCAGCTACTGGAGGGAATAATAATGGAGGAAGGATGCAGCTACTGGAGGGAATAATAATGGAGGAAGGATACAGCTACTGGAGGGAATAATAATGGAGGAAGGATACAGCTACTGGAGGGAATAATAATGGAGGAAGGGTACAGCTACTGGAGGGAATAATAATGGAGGAAGGGTACAGCTACTGGAGAGAATAATAATGGAGGAAGGATACAGCTACTGGAGGGAATAATAATGGAGGAGGGATACAGCTACTGGAGGGAATAATAATGGAGGAAGGATGCAGCTACTGGAGGGAATAATAATGGAGGAAGGATACAGCTACTGGAGGGAATAATAATGGAGGAAGGATACAGCTATTAGTGGGAATAATATTGGAGGAAGGGTGCAGCTACTGGAGGGAATAATAATGGAGGAAGGATACAGCTACTGGAGGGAATAATAACGGAGGAAGGATACAGCTACTGGAGGGAATAATAATGGAGGAAGGGTGCAGCTACTGGAGGGAATAATAATGGATGAAGGATGCAGCTACTGGAGGGAATAATAATGGAGGAAGGATACAGCTACTGGAGGGAGTAATAATGGAGGAAGGATGCAGCTACTGGTGGGAATAATAATGGAGGAAGGATGCAGCTACTGGTGGGAATAATAATGGAGGAAGGATACAGCTACTGGAGGGAATAATAATGGAGGAAGGATGCAGCTACTGGAGGGAATAATAATGGAGGAAGGATACAGCTGCTGGAGGGAATAATAATGGAGGAAGGATGCAGCTACTGGAGGTAATAATAATAATGGAGGAAGGATACAGCTACTGGAGGGAATATAATGGAGGAAGGATGCAGCTACTGGAGGGAATAATAATGGAGGAAGGATACAGCTACTGGAGGGAATAATAATGGAGGAGGGATACAGCTACTGGAGGGAATAATAATGGAGGAAGGATGCAGCTACTGGAGGGAATAATAATGGAGGAAGGATACAGCTACTGGAGGTAATAATAATGGAGGAAGGATACAGCTACTGGAGGGAATAATAATGGAGGAAGGACACAGCTACTGGAGGGAATAATAATTGAGGAAGGATACAGCTACTGGAGGGAATAATAATGGAGGAAGAATGCAGCTACTGGAGGGAATAATAATGGAGGAAGGATACAGCTACTGGAGGGAATAATAATGGAGGAAGGATACAGCTACTGGAGGGAATAATAATGGAGGAAGGGTACAGCTACTGGAGAGAATAATAATGGAGGAAGGATACAGCTACTGGAGGGAATAATAATGGAGGAGGGATACAGCTACTGGAGGGAATAATAATGGAGGAAGGATACAGCTACTGGAGGGAATAATAATGGAGGAAGGATACAGCTATTAGTGGGAATAATATTGGAGGAAGGGTGCAGCTACTGGAGGGAATAATAATGGAGGAAGGGTGCAGCTACTGGAGGGAATAATAATGGATGAAGGATGCAGCTACTGGAGGGAATAATAATGGAGGAAGGATACAGCTACTGGAGGGAGTAATAATGGAGGAAGGATACAGCTACTGGAGGGAATAATAATGGAGGAGGGATACAGCTACTGGAGGGAATAATAATGGAGGAAGGATGCAGCTACTGGTGGGAATAATAATGGAGGAAGGATGCAGCTACTGGAGGGAATAATAATGGAGGAAGGATACAGCTACTGGAGGGAATAATAATGGAGGAGGGATGCAGCTACTGGTGGGAATAATAATGGAGGAAGGATGCAGCTACTGGAGGGAATAATAATGGAGGAAGGATACAGCTACTGGAGGGAATAATAATGGAGGAAGGATACAGCTACTGGATGGAATAATAATGGAGGAAGGATGCAGCTACTGGAGGGAATAATAATGGAGGAAGAATGCAGCTACTGGAGGGAATAATAATGGAGGAAGGATACAGCTACTGGAGGGAATAATAATGGAGGAAGAATGCAGCTACTGGAGGGAATAATAATGGAGGAAGGATACAGCTACTGGAGGGAATAATAATGGAGGAAGGATACAGCTACTGGAGGGAATAATAATGGAGGAAGGATACAGCTACTGGAGGGAATAATAATGGAGGAAGGATACAGCTACTGGAGGGAATAATAATGGAGGAAGGATACAGCTACAGGAGGGAATAATAATGGAGGAAAGATACAGCTACTGGAGGGAATAATAATGGAGGTAGGATGCAGCTACTGGAGGGAATAATAATGGAGGAAGGATGCAGCTACTGGAGGGAATAATAATGGAGGAAGGATACAGCTACTGGAGGGAATAATAATAGAGGAAGAATACAGCTACTGGAGGGAATAATAATGGAGGAAGGATACAGCTACTGGAGGGAATAATAATGGAGGAAGGGTACAGCTACTGGAGGTAATAATAATAATGGAGGAAGGATACAGCTACTGGAGGGAATAATAATGGAGGAAGGATACAGCTACTGGAGGGAATAATAATGGAGGAAGGGTACAGCTACTGGAGGTAATAATAATAATGGAGGAAGGATACAGTTACTGGAGGGAATAATAATGGAGGAAGGATACAGTTACTGGAGGGAATAATAATGGAGGAAGGATACAGCTACTGGAGGGAATAATAATGGAGGAAGGATACAGCTACTGGAGGTAATAATAATAATGGAGGAAGGATACAGTTACTGGAGGGAATAATAATGGAGGAAGGATACAGTTACTGGAGGGAATAATAATGAAGGAAGGGTACAGCTACTGGAGGTAATAATAATAATGGAGGAAGGATACAGCTACTGGAGGGAATAATAATGGAGGAAAGGTACAGCTACTGGAGGTAATAATAATAATGGAGGAAGGATGCAGCTACTGGAGGGAATAATAATGGAGGAAGGATGCAGCTACTGGAGGGAATAATAATGGAGGAAGGGTACAGCTACTGGAGGGAATAATAATGGAGGAAGGATACAGCTACTGGAGGGAATAATAATGGAGGAAGGATACAGCTACTGGAGGGAATAATAATGGAGGAAGGATACAGCTACTGGAGGGAATAATAATGGAGGAAGGTTTCAGCTACTGGAGGGAATAATATTGGAGGAAGGATACAGCTACTGGAGGGAATAATAATGGAGGAAGGATACAGCTACTGGAGGGAATAATAATGGAGGAAGGATACAGCTACTGGAGGGAATAATAATGGAGGAAGGATACAGCTACTGGAGGGAATAATAATGTAGGAAGGATACAGCTACTGGAGGGAATAATAATGGAGGAAGGATACAGATACTGGAGGGAATAATAATGGAGGAAGGATACAGCTACTGGAGGGAATAAAAATGGAGGAAGGATACAGCTACTGGAGGGAATAATAATGGAGGAAGGATACAGCTACTGGAGGGAATAATAATGGAGGAGGGATACAGCTACTGGAGGAATAATAATGGAGGAAGGATACAGCTACTGGAGGAATAATAATGGAGGAAGGATACAGCTACTGGAGGGAATAATAATGGAGGAAGGATACAGCTACTGGAGGGAATAATAATGGAGGAAGGATACAGCTACTGGAGGGAATAATAATGGAGGAAGGATACAGCTACTGGAGGAATAATAATGGAGGAAGGATACAGCTACTGGAGGGAATAATAATAATGGAGGAAGGCTACAGCTACTGGAGGGAATAATAATGGAGGAAGGATACAGATACTGGAGGGAATAATAATGGAGGAAGGATACAGCTACTGGAGGGAATAATAATGGAGGAAGGATACAGCTACTGGAGGGAATAATAATGGAGGAAGGATACAGATACTGGAGGGAATAATAATGGAGGAAGGATACAGATACTGGAGGGAATAATAATGGAGGAAGGATACAGCTACTGGAGGGAATAATAATGGAGGAAGGATGCAGCTACTGGAGGGAATAATAATGGAGGAAGGATACAGCTACTGGAGGGAATAATAATGGAGGAAGGATGCAGCTACTGGAGGGAATAATAATGGAGGAAGGATACAGCTACTGGAGGGAATAAAAATGGAGGAAGGATACAGCTACTGGAGGGAATAATAATGGAGGAAGGATACAGCTACTGGAGGGAATAATAATGGAGGAAGGATACAGCTACTGGAGGGAATAATAATGGAGGAAGGATACAGCTACTGGAGGGAATAATAATGGAGGAAGGATACAGCTACTGGTGGGAATAATAATGGAGGAAGGATACAGCTACTGGAGGGAATAATAATGGAGGAAGGATACAGCTACTGGTGGGAATAATAATGGAGGAAGGATACAGCTACTGGAGGGAATAATAATGGAGGAAGGATGCAGCTACTGGAGGGAATAATAATGGAGGAAGGATACAGCTACTGGAGGGAATAATAATGGAGGAAGGATACAGCTACTGGAGGGAATAATAATGGAGGAAGGATACAGCTACTGGTGGGAATAATAATGGAGGAAGGATACAGCTACTGGAGGGAATAATAATGGAGGAAGGATACAGCTACTGGAGGGAATAATAATGTAGGAAGGATACAGCTACTGGAGGGAATAATAATGGAGGAAGGGTGCAGCTACTGGAGGGAATAATAATGGAGGAAGGATACAGCTACTGGAGGGAATAATAATGGAGGAAGGATGCAGCTACCGGAGGGAATAATAATGGAGGAAGGATACAGCTACTGGAGGGAATAATAATGGAGGAAGGATACAGCTACTGGAGGGAATAAAAATGGAGGAAGGATACAGCTACTGGAGGGAATAATAATGGAGGAAGGATACAGCTACTGGAGGGAATAATAATGGAGGAAGGATACAGCTACTGGAGGGAATAATAATGGAGGAAGGATACAGATACTGGAGGGAATAATAATGGAGGAAGGATACAGCTACTGGAGGGAATAATAATGGAGGAAGGATACAGCTACTGGAGGGAATAATAATGGAGGAAGGATACAGATACTGGAGGGAACAATAATGGAGGAAGGATACAGATACTGGAGGGAATAATAATGGAGGAGGGTACAGCTACTGGAGGGAATAATAATAGAGGAAGAATACAGCTACTGGAGGTAATAATAATAATGGAGGAAGGATGCAGCTACTGGAGAGAATAATAATGGAGGAAGGATGCAGCTACTGGAGGGAATAATAATGGAGGAAGGATACAGCTACTGGAGGGAATAATAATGGAGGAAGGATACAGCTACTGGAGGGAATAATAATGGAGGAAGGATACAGCTACTGGAGGGAATAATAATGGAGGAAGGATGCAGCTACTGGAGGGAATAATAATGGAGGAAGGATACAGCTACTGGAGGGAATAATAATGGAGGAAGGATACAGCTACTGGAGGGAATAATAATGGAGGAAGGATACAGCTACTGGAGGGAATAATAATGGAGGAAGGATGCAGCTACTAGAGGGAATAATAATGGAGGAAGGGTGCAGCTACTGGAGGGAATAATAATGGAGGAAGGGTGCAGCTACTGGAGGGAATAATAATGTAGGAAGGGTGCAGCTACTGGAGGGAATAATAATGGAGGAAGGGTGCAGCTACTGGAGGGAATAATAATGGAGGAAGGATACAGCTACTGGAGGGAATAATAATGGAGGAAGGATGCAGCTACTGGAGGGAATAATAATGGAGGAAGGGTGCAGCTACTGGAGGGAATAATAATGTAGGAAGGATGCAGCTACTGGAGGGAATAATAATGGAGGAAGGGTGCAGCTACTGGAGGGAATAATAATGGAGGAAGGATACAGCTACTGGAGGGAATAATAATGGAGGAAGGATGCAGCTACTGGAGGGAATAATAATGGAGGAAGGATACAGCTACTGGAGGGAATAATAATGGAGGAAGGATACAGCTACTGGAGGGAATAATAATGTAGGAAGGATACAGCTACTGGAGGGAATAATAATGGAGGAAGGGTGCAGCTACTGGAGGGAATAATAATGGAGGAAGGATACAGCTACTGGAGGGAATAATAATGGAGGAGGGATACAGCTACTGGAGGGAATAATAATGGAGGAAGGATGCAGCTACTGGAGGGAATAATAATGGAGGAAGGATACAGCTACTGGAGGGAATAATAATGGAGGAAGGATACAGCTACTGGAGGGAATAAAAATGGAGGAAGGATACAGCTACTGGAGGGAATAATAATGGAGGAAGGATGCAGCTACTGGAGGGAATAATAATGGAGGAAGGATACAGCTACTGGAGGGAATAATAATGGAGGAAGGACACGGCTACTGGTGGGAATAATAATGGAGGAAGGATACGGCTACTGGAGGGAATAATAATGGAGGAAGGATACAGCTACGGGAGGGAATAATAATGGAGGAAGGATACAGCTACTGGAGGGAATAATAATGGAGGAAGGATACAGCCGCTGGAGGGAATAATAATGGAGGAAGGATGCAGCTACTGGAGGGAATAATAATGGAGGAAGGATACAGCTACTGGAGGGAATAATAATGGAGGAAGGATGCAGCTACTGGAGTGAATAATAATGGAGGAAGGATACAGCTACTGGAGGGAATAATAATGGAGGAAGGATACAGCTACTGGAGGGAATAATAATGGAGGAAGGATACAGCTACTGGAGGGAATAATAATGGAGGAAGGATACAGCTACTGGAGGGAATAATAATGGAGGAAGGATACAGCTACTGGAGGGAATAATAATGGAGGAAGGATACAGCTACTGGAGGGAATAATAATGGAGGAAGGATACAGCTACTGGAGGGAATAAAAATGGAGGAAGGATACAGCTACTGGAGGGAATAATAATGGAGGAAGGATACAGCTACTGGAGGAATAATAATGGAGGAAGGATACAGCTACTGGAGGGAATAATAATGGAGGAAGGGTACAGCTACTGGAGGGAATAATAATGGAGGAGGGATACAGCTACTGGAGGAATAATAATGGAGGAAGGATACAGCTACTGGAGGGAATAATAATGGAGGAAGGATACAGATACTGGAGGGAATAATAATGGAGGAAGGATACAGCTACTGGAGGGAATAATAATGGAGGAAGGATGCAGCTACTGGAGGGAATAATAATGGAGGAAGGATGCAGCTACTGGAGGGAATAATAATGGAGGAAGGATACAGCTACTGGAGGGAATAATAATGGAGGAAGGATACAGCTACTGGAGGGAATAATAATGGAGGAGGGATACAGCTACTGGAGGAATAATAATGGAGGAAGGATACAGCTACTGGAGGAATAATAATGGAGGAAGGATGCAGCTACTGGAGGGAATAATAATGGAGGAAGGATACAGCTACTGGAGGGAATAATAATGGAGGAAGGATACAGATACTGGAGGGAATAATAATGGAGGAAGGATACAGATACTGGAGGGAATAATAATGGAGGAAGGGTACAGCTACTGGAGGGAATAATAATGGAGGAAGGATACAGCTACTGGAGGGAATAATAATGGAGGAAGGATACAGCTACTGGAGGGAATAATAATGGAGGAAGGATGCAGCTACTGGAGGGAATAATAATGGAGGAAGGATACAGCTACTGGAGGGAATAATAATGGAGGAAGGATGCAGCTACTGGAGGGAATAATAATGGAGGAAGGATACAGCTACTGGAGGGAATAAAAATGGAGGAAGGATACAGCTACTGGAGGGAATAATAATGGAGGAAGGATACAGCTACTGGAGGGAATAATAATGGAGGAAGGATACAGCTACTGGAGGGAATAATAATGGAGGAAGGATACAGCTACTGGAGGGAATAATAATGGAGGAAGGATACAGCTACTGGAGGTAATAATAATAATGGAGGAAGGATACAGTTACTGGAGGGAATAATAATGGAGGAAGGATACAGTTACTGGAGGGAATAATAATGAAGGAAGGGTACAGCTACTGGAGGTAATAATAATAATGGAGGAAGGATACAGCTACTGGAGGGAATAATAATGGAGGAAAGGTACAGCTACTGGAGGTAATAATAATAATGGAGGAAGGATGCAGCTACTGGAGGGAATAATAATGGAGGAAGGATGCAGCTACTGGAGGGAATAATAATGGAGGAAGATTACAGCTACTGGAGGGAATAATAATGGAGGAAGGATACAGCTACTGGAGGGAATAATAATGGAGGAAGGGTGCAGCTACTGGAGGGAATAATAATGGAGGAAGGATACAGCTACTGGAGGGAATAATAATGGAGGAAGGATACAGCTACTGGAGGGAATAATAATGTAGGAAGGATACAGCTACTGGAGGGAATAATAATGGAGGAAGGGTGCAGCTACTGGAGGGAATAATAATGGAGGAAGGATACAGCTACTGGAGGGAATAATAATGGAGGAGGGATACAGCTACTGGAGGGAATAATAATGGAGGAAGGATGCAGCTACTGGAGGGAATAATAATGGAGGAAGGATACAGCTACTGGAGGGAATAATAATGGAGGAAGGATACAGCTACTGGAGGGAATAAAAATGGAGGAAGGATACAGCTACTGGAGGGAATAATAATGGAGGAAGGATGCAGCTACTGGAGGGAATAATAATGGAGGAAGGATACAGCTACTGGAGGGAATAATAATGGAGGAAGGATACGGCTACTGGTGGGAATAATAATGGAGGAAGGATACAGCTACTGGAGGGAATAATAATGGAGGAAGGATACAGCTACGGGAGGGAATAATAATGGAGGAAGGATACAGCTACTGGAGGGAATAATAATGGAGGAAGGATACAGCCGCTGGAGGGAATAATAATGGAGGAAGGATGCAGCTGCTGGAGGGAATAATAATGGAGGAAGGATACAGCTACTGGAGGGAATAATAATGGAGGAAGGATGCAGCTACTGGAGTGAATAATAATGGAGGAAGGATACAGCTACTGGAGGGAATAAAAATGGAGGAAGGATACAGCTACTGGAGGGAATAATAATGGAGGAAGGGTACAGCTACTGGTGGGAATAATAATGGAGGAAGGATACAGCTACTGGAGGGAATAATAATTGAGGGAGGATACAGCTACTGGTGGGAATAATAATGGAGGAAGGATACAGCTACTGGAGGGAATAATAATGGAGGAAGGATACAGCTACTGGAGGGAATAATAATGGAGGAAGGATACAGCTACTGGAGGGAATAATAATGGAGGAAGGATACAGCTACTGGAGGGAATAATAATGGAGGAAGGATGCAGCTACTGGTGGGAATAATAATGGAGGAAGGATGCAGCTACTGGTGGGAATAATAATGGAGGAAGGATGCAGCTACTGGAGGGAATAATAATGGAGGAAGGATGCAGCTACTGGTGGGAATAATAATGGAGGAAGGATGCAGCTACTGGAGGGAATAATAATGGAGGAAGGATACGGCTACTGGAGGGAATAATAATGGAGGAAGGATGCAGCTACTGGTGGGAATAATAATGGAGGAAGGATGCAGCTACTGGAGGGAATAATAATGGAGGAAGGGTACAGCTACTGGAGGGAATAATAATGAAGGAAGGATACAGCTACTGGAGGGAATAATAATGGAGGAAGGATGCAGCTACTGGAGGGAATAATAATGGAGGAAGGACGCAGCTACTGGAGGAATAATAATGGAGGAAGGATACAGCTACTGGACGGAATAATAATGGAGGAAGGATACAGCTACTGGAGGGAATAATAATGGAGGAAGGATACAGCTACTGGAGGGAATAATAATGGAGGAAGGATGCAGCTACTGGAGGGAATAATAATGGAGGAAGGATACAGCTACTGGAGGGAATAATAATGGAGGAAGGATGCAGCTACTGGAGGGAATAATAATGGAGGAAGGATACAGCTACTGGAGGGAATAATAATGGAGGAAGGATACAGCTACTGGAGGGAATAAAAATGGAGGAAGGATACAGCTACTGGAGGGAATAATAATGGAGGAAGGATACAGCTACTGGAGGGAATAATAATGGAGGAAGGATACAGCTACTGGAGGGAATAATAATGGAGGAAGGATACAGCTACTGGAGGGAATAAAAATGGAGGAAGGATACAGCTACTGGAGGGAATAATAATGGAGGAAGGATACAGCTACTGGAGGGAATAATAATGGAGGAAGGATACAGCTACTGGAGGGAATAATAATGGAGGAAGGATACAGATACTGGAGGGAATAATAATGGAGGAAGGATACAGCTACTGGAGGGAATAATAATGGAGGAAGGATACAGCTACTGGAGGGAATAATAATGGAGGAAGGATACAGATACTGGAGGGAACAATAATGGAGGAAGGATACAGATACTGGAGGGAATAATAATGGAGGAAGGGTACAGCTACTGGAGGGAATAATAATAGAGGAAGGATACAGCTACTGGAGGGAATAATAATGGAGGAAGGATACAGCTACTGGAGGGAATAAAAATGGAGGAAGGATACAGCTACTGGAGGGAATAATAATGGAGGAAGGATACAGCTACTGGAGGGAATAATAATGGAGGAAGGATACAGCTACTGGAGGGAATAATAATGGAGGAAGGATACAGATACTGGAGGGAATAATAATGGAGGAAGGATACAGCTACTGGAGGGAATAATAATGGAGGAAGGATACAGCTACTGGAGGGAATAATAATGGAGGAAGGATACAGATACTGGAGGGAACAATAATGGAGGAAGGATACAGATACTGGAGGGAATAATAATGGAGGAAGGATGCAGCTACTGGAGGTAATAATAATAATGGAGGAAGGATGCAGCTACTGGAGAGAATAATAATGGAGGAAGGATGCAGCTACTGGAGGGAATAATAATGGAGGAAGGATACAGCTACTGGAGGGAATAATAATGGAGGAAGGATACAGCTACTGGAGGGAATAATAATGGAGGAAGGATGCAGCTACTGGAGGGAATAATAATGGAGGAAGGATACAGCTGCTGGAGGGAATAATAATGGAGGAAGGATGCAGCTACTGGAGGTAATAATAATGGAGGAAGGATACAGCTACTGGAGGGAATATAATGGAGGAAGGATGCAGCTACTGGAGGGAATAATAATGGAGGAAGGATACAGCTACTGGAGGGAATAATAATGGAGGAGGGATACAGCTACTGGAGGGAATAATAATGGAGGAAGGATGCAGCTACTGGAGGGAATAATAATGGAGGAAGGATACAGCTACTGGAGGGAATAATAATGGAGGAAGGATACAGCTACTGGAGGGAATAATAATGGAGGAAGAATGCAGCTACTGGAGAGAATAATAATGGAGGAAGGATACAGCTACTGGAGGGAATAATAATGGAGGAGGGATACAGCTACTGGAGGGAAT
This sequence comes from Pseudophryne corroboree, assembly GCF_028390025.1. Taxonomy (NCBI): domain Eukaryota; kingdom Metazoa; phylum Chordata; class Amphibia; order Anura; family Myobatrachidae; genus Pseudophryne; species Pseudophryne corroboree. Next base: position 480,513,630 of record NC_086451.1, read on the forward strand.
AATAATGGAGGAAGGATGCAGCTACTGGAGGGAATAATAATGGAGGAAGGATACAGCTACTGGAGGGAATAATAATGGAGGAAGGATACAGCTATTAGTGGGAATAATATTGGAGGAAGGGTGCAGCTACTGGAGGGAATAATAATGGAGGAAGGATACAGCTACTGGAGGGAATAATAACGGAGGAAGGATACAGCTACTGGAGGGAATAATAATGGAGGAAGGGTGCAGCTACTGGAGGGAATAATAATGGATGAAGGATGCAGCTACTGGAGGGAATAATAATGGAGGAAGGATACAGCTACTGGAGGGAGTAATAATGGAGGAAGGATGCAGCTACTGGTGGGAATAATAATGGAGGAAGGATGCAGCTACTGGTGGGAATAATAATGGAGGAAGGATACAGCTACTGGAGGGAATAATAATGGAGGAAGGATGCAGCTACTGGAGGGAATAATAATGGAGGAAGGATACAGCTGCTGGAGGGAATAATAATGGAGGAAGGATGCAGCTACTGGAGGTAATAATAATAATGGAGGAAGGATACAGCTACTGGAGGGAATATAATGGAGGAAGGATGCAGCTACTGGAGGGAATAATAATGGAGGAAGGATACAGCTACTGGAGGGAATAATAATGGAGGAGGGATACAGCTACTGGAGGGAATAATAATGGAGGAAGGATGCAGCTACTGGAGGGAATAATAATGGAGGAAGGATACAGCTACTGGAGGTAATAATAATGGAGGAAGGATACAGCTACTGGAGGGAATAATAATGGAGGAAGGACACAGCTACTGGAGGGAATAATAATTGAGGAAGGATACAGCTACTGGAGGGAATAATAATGGAGGAAGAATGCAGCTACTGGAGGGAATAATAATGGAGGAAGGATACAGCTACTGGAGGGAATAATAATGGAGGAAGGATACAGCTACTGGAGGGAATAATAATGGAGGAAGGGTACAGCTACTGGAGAGAATAATAATGGAGGAAGGATACAGCTACTGGAGGGAATAATAATGGAGGAGGGATACAGCTACTGGAGGGAATAATAATGGAGGAAGGATACAGCTACTGGAGGGAATAATAATGGAGGAAGGATACAGCTATTAGTGGGAATAATATTGGAGGAAGGGTGCAGCTACTGGAGGGAATAATAATGGAGGAAGGGTGCAGCTACTGGAGGGAATAATAATGGATGAAGGATGCAGCTACTGGAGGGAATAATAATGGAGGAAGGATACAGCTACTGGAGGGAGTAATAATGGAGGAAGGATACAGCTACTGGAGGGAATAATAATGGAGGAGGGATACAGCTACTGGAGGGAATAATAATGGAGGAAGGATGCAGCTACTGGTGGGAATAATAATGGAGGAAGGATGCAGCTACTGGAGGGAATAATAATGGAGGAAGGATACAGCTACTGGAGGGAATAATAATGGAGGAGGGATGCAGCTACTGGTGGGAATAATAATGGAGGAAGGATGCAGCTACTGGAGGGAATAATAATGGAGGAAGGATACAGCTACTGGAGGGAATAATAATGGATGAAGGATACAGCTACTGGATGGAATAATAATGGAGGAAGGATGCAGCTACTGGAGGGAATAATAATGGAGGAAGAATGCAGCTACTGGAGGGAATAATAATGGAGGAAGGATACAGCTACTGGAGGGAATAATAATGGAGGAAGAATGCAGCTACTGGAGGGAATAATAATGGAGGAAGGATACAGCTACTGGAGGGAATAATAATGGAGGAAGGATACAGCTACTGGAGGGAATAATAATGGAGGAAGGATACAGCTACTGGAGGGAATAATAATGGAGGAAGGATACAGCTACTGGAGGGAATAATAATGGAGGAAGGATACAGCTACAGGAGGGAATAATAATGGAGGAAAGATACAGCTACTGGAGGGAATAATAATGGAGGTAGGATGCAGCTACTGGAGGGAATAATAATGGAGGAAGGATGCAGCTACTGGAGGGAATAATAATGGAGGAAGGATACAGCTACTGGAGGGAATAATAATAGAGGAAGAATACAGCTACTGGAGGGAATAATAATGGAGGAAGGATACAGCTACTGGAGGGAATAATAATGGAGGAAGGGTACAGCTACTGGAGGTAATAATAATAATGGAGGAAGGATACAGCTACTGGAGGGAATAATAATGGAGGAAGGATACAGCTACTGGAGGGAATAATAATGGAGGAAGGGTACAGCTACTGGAGGTAATAATAATAATGGAGGAAGGATACAGTTACTGGAGGGAATAATAATGGAGGAAGGATACAGTTACTGGAGGGAATAATAATGGAGGAAGGATACAGCTACTGGAGGGAATAATAATGGAGGAAGGATACAGCTACTGGAGGTAATAATAATAATGGAGGAAGGATACAGTTACTGGAGGGAATAATAATGGAGGAAGGATACAGTTACTGGAGGGAATAATAATGAAGGAAGGGTACAGCTACTGGAGGTAATAATAATAATGGAGGAAGGATACAGCTACTGGAGGGAATAATAATGGAGGAAAGGTACAGCTACTGGAGGTAATAATAATAATGGAGGAAGGATGCAGCTACTGGAGGGAATAATAATGGAGGAAGGATGCAGCTACTGGAGGGAATAATAATGGAGGAAGGGTACAGCTACTGGAGGGAATAATAATGGAGGAAGGATACAGCTACTGGAGGGAATAATAATGGAGGAAGGATACAGCTACTGGAGGGAATAATAATGGAGGAAGGATACAGCTACTGGAGGGAATAATAATGGAGGAAGGTTTCAGCTACTGGAGGGAATAATATTGGAGGAAGGATACAGCTACTGGAGGGAATAATAATGGAGGAAGGATACAGCTACTGGAGGGAATAATAATGGAGGAAGGATACAGCTACTGGAGGGAATAATAATGGAGGAAGGATACAGCTACTGGAGGGAATAATAATGTAGGAAGGATACAGCTACTGGAGGGAATAATAATGGAGGAAGGATACAGATACTGGAGGGAATAATAATGGAGGAAGGATACAGCTACTGGAGGGAATAAAAATGGAGGAAGGATACAGCTACTGGAGGGAATAATAATGGAGGAAGGATACAGCTACTGGAGGGAATAATAATGGAGGAGGGATACAGCTACTGGAGGAATAATAATGGAGGAAGGATACAGCTACTGGAGGAATAATAATGGAGGAAGGATACAGCTACTGGAGGGAATAATAATGGAGGAAGGATACAGCTACTGGAGGGAATAATAATGGAGGAAGGATACAGCTACTGGAGGGAATAATAATGGAGGAAGGATACAGCTACTGGAGGAATAATAATGGAGGAAGGATACAGCTACTGGAGGGAATAATAATAATGGAGGAAGGCTACAGCTACTGGAGGGAATAATAATGGAGGAAGGATACAGATACTGGAGGGAATAATAATGGAGGAAGGATACAGCTACTGGAGGGAATAATAATGGAGGAAGGATACAGCTACTGGAGGGAATAATAATGGAGGAAGGATACAGATACTGGAGGGAATAATAATGGAGGAAGGATACAGCTACTGGAGGGAATAATAATGGAGGAAGGATACAGCTACTGGAGGGAATAATAATGGAGGAAGGATGCAGCTACTGGAGGGAATAATAATGGAGGAAGGATACAGCTACTGGAGGGAATAATAATGGAGGAAGGATGCAGCTACTGGAGGGAATAATAATGGAGGAAGGATACAGCTACTGGAGGGAATAAAAATGGAGGAAGGATACAGCTACTGGAGGGAATAATAATGGAGGAAGGATACAGCTACTGGAGGGAATAATAATGGAGGAAGGATACAGCTACTGGAGGGAATAATAATGGAGGAAGGATACAGCTACTGGAGGGAATAATAATGGAGGAAGGATACAGCTACTGGTGGGAATAATAATGGAGGAAGGATACAGCTACTGGAGGGAATAATAATGGAGGAAGGATACAGCTACTGGTGGGAATAATAATGGAGGAAGGATACAGCTACTGGAGGGAATAATAATGGAGGAAGGATGCAGCTACTGGAGGGAATAATAATGGAGGAAGGATACAGCTACTGGAGGGAATAATAATGGAGGAAGGATACAGCTACTGGAGGGAATAATAATGGAGGAAGGATACAGCTACTGGTGGGAATAATAATGGAGGAAGGATACAGCTACTGGAGGGAATAATAATGGAGGAAGGATACAGCTACTGGAGGGAATAATAATGTAGGAAGGATACAGCTACTGGAGGGAATAATAATGGAGGAAGGGTGCAGCTACCGGAGGGAATAATAATGGAGGAAGGATACAGCTACCGGAGGGAATAATAATGGAGGAAGGATGCAGCTACCGGAGGGAATAATAATGGAGGAAGGATACAGCTACTGGAGGGAATAATAATGGAGGAAGGATACAGCTACTGGAGGGAATAAAAATGGAGGAAGGATACAGCTACTGGAGGGAATAATAATGGAGGAAGGATACAGCTACTGGAGGGAATAATAATGGAGGAAGGATACAGCTACTGGAGGGAATAATAATGGAGGAAGGATACAGATACTGGAGGGAATAATAATGGAGGAAGGATACAGATACTGGAGGGAATAATAATGGAGGAAGGATACAGCTACTGGAGGGAATAATAATGGAGGAAGGATACAGATACTGGAGGGAACAATAATGGAGGAAGGATACAGATACTGGAGGGAATAATAATGGAGGAGGGTACAGCTACTGGAGGGAATAATAATAGAGGAAGAATACAGCTACTGGAGGTAATAATAATAATGGAGGAAGGATGCAGCTACTGGAGAGAATAATAATGGAGGAAGGATGCAGCTACTGGAGGGAATAATAATGGAGGAAGGATACAGCTACTGGAGGGAATAATAATGGAGGAAGGATACAGCTACTGGAGGGAATAATAATGGAGGAAGGATACAGCTACTGGAGGGAATAATAATGGAGGAAGGATGCAGCTACTGGAGGGAATAATAATGGAGGAAGGATACAGCTACTGGAGGGAATAATAATGGAGGAAGGATACAGCTACTGGAGGGAATAATAATGGAGGAAGGATACAGCTACTGGAGGGAATAATAATGGAGGAAGGATGCAGCTACTAGAGGGAATAATAATGGAGGAAGGGTGCAGCTACTGGAGGGAATAATAATGGAGGAAGGGTGCAGCTACTGGAGGGAATAATAATGTAGGAAGGGTGCAGCTACTGGAGGGAATAATAATGGAGGAAGGGTGCAGCTACTGGAGGGAATAATAATGGAGGAAGGATACAGCTACTGGAGGGAATAATAATGGAGGAAGGATGCAGCTACTGGAGGGAATAATAATGGAGGAAGGGTGCAGCTACTGGAGGGAATAATAATGTAGGAAGGATGCAGCTACTGGAGGGAATAATAATGGAGGAAGGGTGCAGCTACTGGAGGGAATAATAATGGAGGAAGGATACAGCTACTGGAGGGAATAATAATGGAGGAAGGATGCAGCTACTGGAGGGAATAATAATGGAGGAAGGATACAGCTACTGGAGGGAATAATAATGGAGGAAGGATACAGCTACTGGAGGGAATAATAATGGAGGAAGGATACAGCTACTGGAGGGAATAATAATGTAGGAAGGATACAGCTACTGGAGGGAATAATAATGGAGGAAGGGTGCAGCTACTGGAGGGAATAATAATGGAGGAAGGATACAGCTACTGGAGGGAATAATAATGGAGGAGGGATACAGCTACTGGAGGGAATAATAATGGAGGAAGGATGCAGCTACTGGAGGGAATAATAATGGAGGAAGGATACAGCTACTGGAGGGAATAATAATGGAGGAAGGATACAGCTACTGGAGGGAATAATAATGGAGGAAGGATACAGCTACTGGAGGGAATAATAATGGAGGAAGGATACAGCTACTGGAGGGAATAATAATGGAGGAAGGATACGGCTACTGGTGGGAATAATAATGGAGGAAGGATACGGCTACTGGAGGGAATAATAATGGAGGAAGGATACAGCTACGGGAGGGAATAATAATGGAGGAAGGATACAGCTACTGGAGGGAATAATAATGGAGGAAGGATACAGCCGCTGGAGGGAATAATAATGGAGGAAGGATGCAGCTACTGGAGGGAATAATAATGGAGGAAGGATACAGCTACTGGAGGGAATAATAATGGAGGAAGGATGCAGCTACTGGAGTGAATAATAATGGAGGAAGGATACAGCTACTGGAGGGAATAATAATGGAGGAAGGATACAGCTACTGGAGGGAATAATAATGGAGGAAGGATACAGCTACTGGAGGGAATAATAATGGAGGAAGGATACAGCTACTGGAGGGAATAATAATGGAGGAAGGATACAGCTACTGGAGGGAATAATAATGGAGGAAGGATACAGCTACTGGAGGGAATAATAATGGAGGAAGGATACAGCTACTGGAGGGAATAAAAATGGAGGAAGGATACAGCTACTGGAGGGAATAATAATGGAGGAAGGATACAGCTACTGGAGGAATAATAATGGAGGAAGGATACAGCTACTGGAGGGAATAATAATGGAGGAAGGGTACAGCTACTGGAGGGAATAATAATGGAGGAGGGATACAGCTACTGGAGGAATAATAATGGAGGAAGGGTACAGCTACTGGAGGGAATAATAATGGAGGAGGGATACAGCTACTGGAGGAATAATAATGGAGGAAGGATACAGCTACTGGAGGAATAATAATGGAGGAAGGATACAGCTACTGGAGGGAATAATAATGGAGGAGGGATACAGCTACTGGAGGGAATAATAATGGAGGAGGGATACAGCTACTGGAGGAATAATAATGGAGGAAGGATACAGCTACTGGAGGGAATAATAATGGAGGAAGGATGCAGCTACTGGAGGGAATAATAATGGAGGAAGGATGCAGCTACTGGAGGGAATAATAATGGAGGAAGGATACAGCTACTGGAGGGAATAATAATGGAGGAAGGATACAGCTACTGGAGGGAATAATAATGGAGGAAGGATACAGCTACTGGAGGAATAATAATGGAGGAAGGATGCAGCTACTGGAGGGAATAATAATGGAGGAAGGATACAGCTACTGGAGGGAATAATAATGGAGGAAGGGTACAGCTACTGGAGGGAATAATAATGGAGGAAGGATACAGATACTGGAGGGAATAATAATGGAGGAAGGGTACAGCTACTGGAGGGAATAATAATGGAGGAAGGATACAGCTACTGGAGGGAATAATAATGGAGGAAGGATACAGCTACTGGAGGGAATAATAATGGAGGAAGGATGCAGCTACTGGAGGGAATAATAATGGAGGAAGGATACAGCTACTGGAGGGAATAATAATGGAGGAAGGATGCAGCTACTGGAGGGAATAATAATGGAGGAAGGATGCAGCTACTGGAGGGAATAAAAATGGAGGAAGGATACAGCTACTGGAGGGAATAATAATGGAGGAAGGATACAGCTACTGGAGGGAATAATAATGGAGGAAGGATACAGCTACTGGAGGGAATAATAATGGAGGAAGGATACAGCTACTGGAGGGAATAATAATGGAGGAAGGATACAGCTACTGGAGGTAATAATAATAATGGAGGAAGGATACAGTTACTGGAGGGAATAATAATGGAGGAAGGATACAGTTACTGGAGGGAATAATAATGAAGGAAGGGTACAGCTACTGGAGGTAATAATAATAATGGAGGAAGGATACAGCTACTGGAGGGAATAATAATGGAGGAAAGGTACAGCTACTGGAGGTAATAATAATAATGGAGGAAGGATGCAGCTACTGGAGGGAATAATAATGGAGGAAGGATGCAGCTACTGGAGGGAATAATAATGGAGGAAGATTACAGCTACTGGAGGGAATAATAATGGAGGAAGGATACAGCTACTGGAGGGAATAATAATGGAGGAAGGGTGCAGCTACTGGAGGGAATAATAATGGAGGAAGGATACAGCTACTGGAGGGAATAATAATGGAGGAAGGATACAGCTACTGGAGGGAATAATAATGTAGGAAGGATACAGCTACTGGAGGGAATAATAATGGAGGAAGGGTGCAGCTACTGGAGGGAATAATAATGGAGGAAGGATACAGCTACTGGAGGGAATAATAATGGAGGAGGGATACAGCTACTGGAGGGAATAATAATGGAGGAAGGATGCAGCTACTGGAGGGAATAATAATGGAGGAAGGATACAGCTACTGGAGGGAATAATAATGGAGGAAGGATACAGCTACTGGAGGGAATAAAAATGGAGGAAGGATACAGCTACTGGAGGGAATAATAATGGAGGAAGGATGCAGCTACTGGAGGGAATAATAATGGAGGAAGGATACAGCTACTGGAGGGAATAATAATGGAGGAAGGATACGGCTACTGGTGGGAATAATAATGGAGGAAGGATACAGCTACTGGAGGGAATAATAATGGAGGAAGGATACAGCTACGGGAGGGAATAATAATGGAGGAAGGATACAGCTACTGGAGGGAATAATAATGGAGGAAGGATACAGCCGCTGGAGGGAATAATAATGGAGGAAGGATGCAGCTGCTGGAGGGAATAATAATGGAGGAAGGATACAGCTACTGGAGGGAATAATAATGGAGGAAGGATGCAGCTACTGGAGTGAATAATAATGGAGGAAGGATACAGCTACTGGAGGGAATAAAAATGGAGGAAGGATACAGCTACTGGAGGGAATAATAATGGAGGAAGGGTACAGCTACTGGTGGGAATAATAATGGAGGAAGGATACAGCTACTGGAGGGAATAATAATTGAGGGAGGATACAGCTACTGGTGGGAATAATAATGGAGGAAGGATACAGCTACTGGAGGGAATAATAATGGAGGAAGGATACAGCTACTGGAGGGAATAATAATGGAGGAAGGATACAGCTACTGGAGGGAATAATAATGGAGGAAGGATACAGCTACTGGAGGGAATAATAATGGAGGAAGGATGCAGCTACTGGTGGGAATAATAATGGAGGAAGGATGCAGCTACTGGTGGGAATAATAATGGAGGAAGGATGCAGCTACTGGAGGGAATAATAATGGAGGAAGGATGCAGCTACTGGTGGGAATAATAATGGAGGAAGGATGCAGCTACTGGAGGGAATAATAATGGAGGAAGGATACGGCTACTGGAGGGAATAATAATGGAGGAAGGATGCAGCTACTGGTGGGAATAATAATGGAGGAAGGATGCAGCTACTGGAGGGAATAATAATGGAGGAAGGGTACAGCTACTGGAGGGAATAATAATGAAGGAAGGATACAGCTACTGGAGGGAATAATAATGGAGGAAGGATGCAGCTACTGGAGGGAATAATAATGGAGGAAGGACGCAGCTACTGGAGGAATAATAATGGAGGAAGGATACAGCTACTGGACGGAATAATAATGGAGGAAGGATACAGCTACTGGAGGGAATAATAATGGAGGAAGGATACAGCTACTGGAGGGAATAATAATGGAGGAAGGATGCAGCTACTGGAGGGAATAATAATGGAGGAAGGATACAGCTACTGGAGGGAATAATAATGGAGGAAGGATGCAGCTACTGGAGGGAATAATAATGGAGGAAGGATACAGCTACTGGAGGGAATAATAATGGAGGAAGGATACAGCTACTGGAGGGAATAAAAATGGAGGAAGGATACAGCTACTGGAGGGAATAATAATGGAGGAAGGATACAGCTACTGGAGGGAATAATAATGGAGGAAGGATACAGCTACTGGAGGGAATAATAATGGAGGAAGGATACAGCTACTGGAGGGAATAAAAATGGAGGAAGGATACAGCTACTGGAGGGAATAATAATGGAGGAAGGATACAGCTACTGGAGGGAATAATAATGGAGGAAGGATACAGCTACTGGAGGGAATAATAATGGAGGAAGGATACAGATACTGGAGGGAATAATAATGGAGGAAGGATACAGCTACTGGAGGGAATAATAATGGAGGAAGGATACAGCTACTGGAGGGAATAATAATGGAGGAAGGATACAGCTACTGGAGGGAATAATAATGGAGGAAGGATACAGATACTGGAGGGAACAATAATGGAGGAAGGATACAGATACTGGAGGGAATAATAATGGAGGAAGGGTACAGCTACTGGAGGGAATAATAATAGAGGAAGAATACAGCTACTGGAGGGAATAATAATGGAGGAAGGATACAGCTACTGGAGGGAATAAAAATGGAGGAAGGATACAGCTACTGGAGGGAATAATAATGGAGGAAGGATACAGCTACTGGAGGGAATAATAATGGAGGAAGGATACAGCTACTGGAGGGAATAATAATGGAGGAAGGATACAGATACTGGAGGGAATAATAATGGAGGAAGGATACAGCTACTGGAGGGAATAATAATGGAGGAAGGATACAGCTACTGGAGGGAATAATAATGGAGGAAGGATACAGATACTGGAGGGAACAATAATGGAGGAAGGATACAGATACTGGAGGGAATAATAATGGAGGAAGGATGCAGCTACTGGAGGTAATAATAATAATGGAGGAAGGATGCAGCTACTGGAGAGAATAATAATGGAGGAAGGATGCAGCTACTGGAGGGAATAATAATGGAGGAAGGATACAGCTACTGGAGGGAATAATAATGGAGGAAGGATACAGCTACTGGAGGGAATAATAATGGAGGAAGGATGCAGCTACTGGAGGGAATAATAATGGAGGAAGGATACAGCTGCTGGAGGGAATAATAATGGAGGAAGGATGCAGCTACTGGAGGTAATAATAATGGAGGAAGGATACAGCTACTGGAGGGAATATAATGGAGGAAGGATGCAGCTACTGGAGGGAATAATAATGGAGGAAGGATACAGCTACTGGAGGGAATAATAATGGAGGAGGGATACAGCTACTGGAGGGAATAATAATGGAGGAAGGATGCAGCTACTGGAGGGAATAATAATGGAGGAAGGATACAGCTACTGGAGGGAATAATAATGGAGGAAGGATACAGCTACTGGAGGGAATAATAATGGAGGAAGAATGCAGCTACTGGAGGGAATAATAATGGAGGAAGGATACAGCTACTGGAGGGAATAATAATGGAGGAAGGATACAGCTACTGGAGGGAATAATAATGGAGGAAGGGTACAGCTACTGGAGAGAATAATAATGGAGGAAGGATACAGCTACTGGAGGGAATAATAATGGAGGAGGGATACAGGAACTGGAGGGAATAATAATGGAGGAAGGATACAGCTACTGGAGGGAATAATAATGGAGGAAGGATACAGCTATTAGTGGGAATAATATTGGAGGAAGGGTGCAGCTACTGGAGGGAATAATAATGGAGGAAGGGTGCAGCTACTGGAGGGAATAATAATGGAGGAAGGATACAGCTACTGGAGGGAATAATAATGGAGGAAGGATACTGCTACTGGAGGGAATAATAATGTAGGAAGGATACAGCTACTGGAGGGAATAATAATGGAGGAAGGGTGCAGCTACTGGAGGGAATAATAATGGAGGAAGGATACAGCTACTGGAGGGAATAATAATGGAGGAGGGATACAGCTACTGGAGGGAATAATAATGGAGGAAGGATGCAGCTACTGGAGGGAATAATAATGGAGGAAGGATACAGCTACTGGAGGGAATAATAATGGAGGAAGGATACAGCTACTGGAGGGAATAAAAATGGAGGAAGGATACAGCTACTGGAGGGAATAATAATGGAGGAAGGATGCAGCTACTGGAGGGAATAATAATGGAGGAAGGATACAGCTACTGGAGGGAATAATAATGGAGGAAGGATACGGCTACTGGTGGGAATAATAATGGAGGAAGGATACAGCTACTGGAGGGAATAATAATGGAGGAAGGATACAGCTACGGGAGGGAATAATAATGGAGGAAGGATACAGCTACTGGAGGGAATAATAATGGAGGAAGGATACAGCCGCTGGAGGGAATAATAATGGAGGAAGGATGCAGCTGCTGGAGGGAATAATAATGGAGGAAGGATACAGCTACTGGAGGGAATAATAATGGAGGAAGGATGCAGCTACTGGAGTGAATAATAATGGAGGAAGGATACAGCTACTGGAGGGAATAAAAATGGAGGAAGGATACAGCTACTGGAGGGAATAATAATGGAGGAAGGGTACAGCTACTGGTGGGAATAATAATGGAGGAAGGATACAGCTACTGGAGGGAATAATAATTGAGGGAGGATACAGCTACTGGAGGGAATAATAATGGAGGAAGGATACAGCTACTGGAGGGAATAATAATGGAGGAAGGATACAGCTACTGGAGGGAATAATAATGGAGGAAGGATACAGCTACTGGAGGGAATAATAATGGAGGAAGGATACAGCTACTGGAGGGAATAATAATGGAGGAAGGATGCAGCTACTGGTGGGAATAATAATGGAGGAAGGATGCAGCTACTGGAGGGAATAATAATGGAGGAAGGATGCAGCTACTGGTGGGAATAATAATGGAGGAAGGATGCAGCTACTGGAGGGAATAATAATGGAGGAAGGATGCAGCTACTGGTGGGAATAATAATGGAGGAAGGATGCAGCTACTGGAGGGAATAATAATGGAGGAAGGATACGGCTACTGGAGGGAATAATAATGGAGGAAGGATGCAGCTACTGGTGGGAATAATAATGGAGGAAGGGTACAGCTACTGGAGGGAATAATAATGAAGGAAGGATACAGCTACTGGAGGGAATAATAATGGAGGAAGGATGCAGCTACTGGAGGGAATAATAATGGAGGAAGGACGCAGCTACTGGAGGAATAATAATGGAGGAAGGATACAGCTACTGGAGGGAATAATAATGGAGGAAGGATACAGCTACTGGAGGGAATAATAATGGAGGAAGGATGCAGCTACTGGAGGGAATAATAATGGAGGAAGGATGCAGCTACTGGAGGGAATAATAATGGAGGAAGGATACAGCTACTGGAGGGAATAATAATGGAGGAAGGATGCAGCTACTGGAGGGAATAATAATGGAGGAAGGATACAGCTACTGGAGGGAATAATAATGGAGGAAGGATACAGCTACTGGAGGGAATAAAAATGGAGGAAGGATACAGCTACTGGAGGGAATAATAATGGAGGAAGGATACAGCTACTGGAGGGAATAATAATGGAGGAAGGATACAGCTACTGGAGGGAATAAAAATGGAGGAAGGATACAGCTACTGGAGGGAATAATAATGGAGGAAGGATACAGCTACTGGAGGGAATAATAATGGAGGAAGGATACAGCTACTGGAGGGAATAATAATGGAGGAAGGATACAGATACTGGAGGGAATAATAATGGAGGAAGGATACAGCTACTGGAGGGAATAATAATGGAGGAAGGATACAGCTACTGGAGGGAATAATAATGGAGGAAGGATACAGATACTGGAGGGAACAATAATGGAGGAAGGATACAGATACTGGAGGGAATAATAATGGAGGAAGGGTACAGCTACTGGAGGGAATAATAATAGAGGAAGAATACAGCTACTGGAGGTAATAATAATAATGGAGGAAGGATGCAGCTACTGGAGAGAATAATAATGGAGGAAGGATGCAGCTACTGGAGGGAATAATAATGGAGGAAGGATACAGCTACTGGAGGGAATAATAATGGAGGAAGGATACAGCTACTGGAGGGAATAATAATGGAGGTAGGATGCAGCTACTGGAGGGAATAATAATGGAGGAAGGATACAGCTGCTGGAGGGAATAATAATGGAGGAAGGATGCAGCTACTGGAGGTAATAATAATGGAGGAAGGATACAGCTACTGGAGGGAATATAATGGAGGAAGGATGCAGCTACTGGAGGGAATAATAATGGAGGAAGGATACAGCTACTGGAGGGAATAATAATGGAGGAGGGATACAGCTACTGGAGGGAATAATAATGGAGGAAGGATGCAGCTACTGGAGGGAATAATAATGGAGGAAGGATACAGCTACTGGAGGGAATAATAATGGAGGAAGGATACAGCTACTGGAGGGAATAATAATGGAGGAAGAATGCAGCTACTGGAGGGAATAATAATGGAGGAAGGATACAGCTACTGGAGGGAATAATAATGGAGGAAGGATACAGCTACTGGAGGGAATAATAATGGAGGAAGGGTACAGCTACTGGAGAGAATAATAATGGAGGAAGGATACAGCTACTGGAGGGAATAATAATGGAGGAGGGATACAGCTACTGGAGGGAATAATAATGGAGGAAGGATACAGCTACTGGAGGGAATAATAATGGAGGAAGGATACAGCTATTAGTGGGAATAATATTGGAGGAAGGGTGCAGCTACTGGAGGGAATAATAATGGAGGAAGGGTGCAGCTACTGGAGGGAATAATAATGGATGAAGGATGCAGCTACTGGAGGGAATAATAATGGAGGAAGGATACAGCTACTGGAGGGAGTAATAATGGAGGAAGGATACAGCTACTGGAGGGAATAATAATGGAGGAGGGATACAGCTACTGGAGGGAATAATAATGGAGGAAGGATGCAGCTACTGGTGGGAATAATAATGGAGGAAGGATGCAGCTACTGGAGGGAATAATAATGGAGGAAGGATACAGCTACTGGAGGGAATAATAATGGAGGAAGGATGCAGCTACTGGAGGGAATAATAATGGAGGAAGGATACAGCTACTGGAGGGAATAATAATGGAGGAAGGATACAGCTACTGGAGGGAATAATAATGGAGGAGGGATGCAGCTACTGGTGGGAATAATAATGGAGGAAGGATGCAGCTACTGGTGGGAATAATAATGGAGGAAGGATACAGCTACTGGGGGGAATAATAATGGAGGAAGGATACAGCTACTGGAGGGAATAATAATGGAGGAAGGATACAGCTACTGGATGGAATAATAATGGAGGAAGGATGCAGCTACTGGAGGGAATAATAATGGAGGAAGAATGCAGCTACTGGAGGGAATAATAATGGAGGAAGGATACAGCTACTGGAGGGAATAATAATGGAGGAAGAATGCAGCTACTGGAGGGAATAATAATGGAGGAAGGATACAGCTACTGGAGGGAATAATAATGGAGGAAGGATACAGCTACTGGAGGGAATAATAATGGAGGAAGGATACAGCTACTGGAGGGAATAATAATGGAGGAAGGATACAGCTACTGGAGGGAATAATAATGGAGGAAGGATACAGCTACAGGAGGGAATAATAATGGAGGAAAGATACAGCTACTGGAGGGAATAATAATGGAGGAAGGATGCAGCTACTGGAGGGAATAATAATGGAGGAAGGATGCAGCTACTGGAGGGAATAATAATGGAGGAAGGATACAGCTACTGGAGGGAATAATAATAGAGGAAGAATACAGCTACTGGAGGGAATAATAATGGAGGAAGGATACAGCTACTGGAGGTAATAATAATAATGGAGGAAGGATACAGCTACTGGAGGGAATAATAATGGAGGAAGGATACAGCTACTGGAGGGAATAATAATGGAGGAAGGATGCAGTTACTGGAGGGAATAATAATGGAGGAAGGATACAGCTACTGGAGGTAATAATAATAATAATGGAGGAAGGATACAGTTACTGGAGGGAATAATAATGGAGGAAGGATACAGTTACTGGAGGGAATAATAATGAAGGAAGGGTACAGCTACTGGAGGTAATAATAATAATGGAGGAAGAATACAGCTACTGGAGGGAATAATAATGGAGGAAAGGTACAGCTACTGGAGGTAATAATAATAATGGAGGAAGGATGCAGCTACTGGAGGGAATAATAATGGAGGAAGGATGCAGCTACTGGAGGGAATAATAATGGAGGAAGGGTACAGCTACTGGAGGGAATAATAATGGAGGAAGGATACAGCTACTGGAGGGAATAATAATGGAGGAAGGATACAGCTACTGGAGGGAATAATAATGGAGGAAGGTTTCAGCTACTGGAGGGAATAATATTGGAGGAAGGATACAGCTACTGGAGGGAATAATAATGGAGGAAGGATACAGCTACTGGAGGGAATAATAATGGAGGAAGGATACAGCTACTGGAGGGAATAATAATGGAGGAAGGATACAGCTACTGGAGGGAATAATAATGTAGGAAGGATACAGCTACTGGAGGGAATAATAATGGAGGAAGGATGCAGCTACTGGAGGGAATAATAATGGAGGAAGGATACAGCTACTGGAGGGAATAAAAATGGAGGAAGGATACAGCTACTGGAGGGAATAATAATGGAGGAAGGATACAGCTACTGGAGGAATAATAATGGAGGAAGGATACAGCTACTGGAGGAATAATAATGGAGGAAGGATACAGCTACTGGAGGGAATAATAATGGAGGAAGGATACAGCTACTGGAGGGAATAATAATGGAGGAAGGATGCAGCTACTGGAGGGAATAATAATGGGGGAAGGATACAGCTACTGGAGGGAATAATAATGGAGGAAGGATACAGCTACTGGAGGAATAATAATGGAGGAAGGATACAGCTACTGGAGGGAATAATAATAATGGAGGAAGGCTACAGCTACTGGAGGGAATAATAATGGAGGAAGGATACAGATACTGGAGGGAATAATAATGGAGGAAGGATACAGCTACTGGAGGGAATAATAATGGAGGAAGGATACAGCTACTGGAGGGAATAATAATGGAGGAAGGATACAGATACTGGAGGGAATAATAATGGAGGAAGGATACAGATACTGGAGGGAATAATAATGGAGGAAGGATACAGCTACTGGAGGGAATAATAATGGAGGAAGGATGCAGCTACTGGAGGGAATAATAATGGAGGAAGGATACAGCTACTGGAGGGAATAATAATGGAGGAAGGATACAGCTACTGGAGGGAATAAAAATGGAGGAAGGATACAGCTACTGGAGGGAATAATAATGGAGGAAGGATACAGCTACTGGAGGGAATAATAATGGAGGAAGGATACAGCTACTGGAGGGAATAATAATGGAGGAAGGATACAGCTACTGGAGGGAATAATAATGGAGGAAGGATACAGCTACTGGAGGGAATAATAATGGAGGAAGGATACAGCTACTGGAGGGAATAATAATGGAGGAAGGATACAGCTACTGGTGGGAATAATAATGGAGGAAGGATACAGCTACTGGAGGGAATAATAATGGAGGAAGGATACAGCTACTGGAGGGAATAATAATGGAGGAAGGATGCAGCTACTGGAGGGAATAATAATGGAGGAAGGATACAGCTACTGGAGGGAATAATAATGGAGGAAGGATGCAGCTACTGGAGGGAATAATAATGGAGGAAGGATACAGCTACTGGAGGGAATAATAATGGAGGAAGGATACAGCTACTGGAGGGAATAAAAATGGAGGAAGGATACAGCTACTGGAGGGAATAATAATGGAGGAAGGATACAGCTACTGGAGGGAATAATAATGGAGGAAGGATACAGCTACTGGAGGGAATAATAATGGAGGAAGGATACAGATACTGGAGGGAATAATAATGGAGGAAGGATACAGCTACTGGAGGGAATAATAATGGAGGAAGGATACAGCTACTGGAGGGAATAATAATGGAGGAAGGATACAGATACTGGAGGGAACAATAATGGAGGAAGGATACAGATACTGGAGGGAATAATAATGGAGGAAGCGTACAGCTACTGGAGGGAATAATAATAGAGGAAGAATACAGCTACTGGAGGTAATAATAATAATGGAGGAAGGATACAGCTACTGGAGGGAATAATAATGGAGGAAGGATACAGCTACTGGAGGGAATAATAATGGAGGAAGGATACAGCTACTGGAGGGAATAATAATGGAGGAAGGATACAGCTACTGGAGGGAATAATAATGGAGGAAGGATGCAGCTACTGGAGGGAATAATAATGGAGGAAGGATACAGCTACTGGAGGGAATAATAATGGAGGAAGGATACAGCTACTGGAGGGAATAATAATGGAGGAAGGGTGCAGCTACTAGAGGGAATAATAATGGAGGAAGGATACAGCTACTGGAGGGAATAATAATGGAGGAAGGATGCAGCTACTGGAGGGAATAATAATGTAGGAAGGATGCAGCTACTGGAGGGAATAATAATGGAGGAAGGGTGCAGCTACTGGAGGGAATAATAATGGAGGAAGGATACAGCTACTGGAGGGAATAATAATGGAGGAAGGATGCAGCTACTGGAGGGAATAATAATGGAGGAAGGATACAGCTACTGGAGGGAATAATAATGGAGGAAGGATACAGCTACTGGAGGGAATAATAATGGAGGAAGGATACAGCTACTGGAGGGAATAATAATGTAGGAAGGATACAGCTACTGGAGGGAATAATAATGGAGGAAGGGTGCAGCTACTGGAGGGAATAATAATGGAGGAAGGATACAGCTACTGGAGGGAATAATAATGGAGGAGGGACACAGCTACTGGAGGGAATAATAATGGAGGAAGGATGCAGCTACTGGAGGGAATAATAATGGAGGAAGGATACAGCTACTGGAGGGAATAATAATGGAGGAAGGATACAGCTACTGGAGGGAATAAAAATGGAGGAAGGATACAGCTACTGGAGGGAATAATAATGGAGGAAGGATACAGCTACTGGAGGGAATAATAATGGAGGAAGGATACAGCTACGGGAGGGAATAATAATGGAGGAAGGATACAGCTACTGGAGGGAATAATAATGGAGGAAGGATACAGCCGCTGGAGGGAATAATAATGGAGGAAGGATGCAGCTACTGGAGGGAATAATAATGGAGGAAGGATACAGCTACTGGAGGGAATAATAATGGAGGAAGGATGCAGCTACTGGAGTGAATAATAATGGAGGAAGGATGCAGCTACTGGAGGGAATAATAATGGAGGAAGGACGCAGCTACTGGAGGAATAATAATGGAGGAAGGATACAGCTACTGGAGGGAATAATAATGGAGGAAGGATACAGCTACTGGAGGGAATAATAATGGAGGAAGGATACAGCTACTGGAGGTAATAATAATGGAGGAAGGGTGCAGCTACTGGAGGGAATAATAATGGAGGAAGGATGCAGCTACTGGAGGGAATAATAATGGAGGAAGGATACAGCTACTGGAGGGAATAATAATGGAGGAAGGATACAGCTACTGGAGGGAATAATAATGGAGGAAGGGTGCAGCTACTGGAGGGAATAATAATGGAGGAAGGATACAGCTACTGGAGGGAATAATAATGGAGGAAGGGTGCAGCTACTGGAGGGAATAATAATGGAGGAAGGATACAGCTACTGGAGGGAATAATAATGGAGGAAGGGTACAGCTACTGGAGGGAATAATAATGGAGGAAGGGTACAGCTACTGGAGGGAATAATAATGGAGGAAGGATACAGCTACTGGAGGGAATAATAATGGAGGAAGGATACAGCTGCTGGAGGGAATAATAATGGAGGAAGGATGCAGCTACTGGAGGAATAATAATGGAGGAAGGATACAGCTACTGGAGGGAATAATAATGGAGGAAGGATACAGCTACTGGAGGGAATAATAATGGAGGAAGGATGCAGCTACTGGAGGGAATAATAATGGAGGAAGGATACAGCTACTGGAGGGAATAATAATGGAGGAAGGATACAGCTACTGGAGGGAATAATAATGGAGGAAGGGTGCAGCTACTGGAGGGAATAATAATGGAGGAAGGATACAGCTACTGGAGGGAATAATAATGGAGGAAGGATACAGCTACTGGAGGGAATAATAATGGAGGAAGGATACAGCTACTGGAGGGAATAATAATGGAGGAAGGGTGCAGCTACTAGAGGGAATAATAATGGAGGAAGGGTGCAGCTACTGGAGGGAATAATAATGTAGGAAGGATACAGCTACTGGAGGGAATAATAATGGAGGAAGGATGCAGATACTGGAGGGAATAATAATGGAGGAAGGATACAGCTACTGGAGGGAATAATAATGGAGGAAGGATACAGCTACTGGAGGGAATAATAATGGAGGAAGGATACAGCTACTGGAGGTAATAATAATAATGGAGGAATGATACAGTTACTGGAGGGAATAATAATGGAGGAAGGATACAGTTACTGGAGGGAATAATAATGGAGGAAGGGTACAGCTACTGGAGGTAATAATAATAATGGAGGAAAGATACAGCTACTGGAGGGAATAATAATGGAGGAAAGGTACAGCTACTGGAGGTAATAATAATAATGGAGGAAGGATGCAGCTACTGGAGGGAATAATAATGGAGGAAGGATGCAGCTACTGGAGGGAATAATAATGGAGGAAGGGTACAGCTACTGGAGGGAATAATAATGGAGGAAGGATACAGCTACTGGAGGGAATAATAATGGAGGAAGGATACAGCTACTGGAGGGAATAATAATGGAGGAAGGGTACAGCTACTGGAGGTAATAATAATAATGGAGGAAGGATACAGCTACTGGAGGGAATAATAATGGAGGAAGGATACAGCTACTGGAGGGAATAATAATGGAGGAAGGATACAGCTACTGGAGGGAATAAAAATGGAGGAAGGATGCAGCTACTGGAGGGAATAATAATGGAGGAAGGATACAGCTACTGGAGGGAATAATAATGGAGGAAGGATGCAGCTACTGGAGGGAATAATAATGGAGGAAGGATACAGCTACTGGAGGGAATAATAATGGAGGAAGGATGCAGCTAGTGGAGGGAATAATAATGGAGGAAGGATACAGCTACTGGAGGGAATAATAATGGAGGAAGTATACGGCTACTGGAGGGAATAATAATGGAGGAAGGATACGGCTACTGGAGAGAATAAATAAGAATTTACTTACCGATAATTCTATTTCTCGGAGTCCGTAGTGGATGCTGGGGTTCCTGAAAGGACCATGGGGAATAGCGGCTCCGCAGGAGACAGGGCACAAAAGTAAAGCTTTTACAGGTCAGGTGGTGTGTACTGGCTCCTCCCCCTATGACCCTCCTCCAGACTCCAGTTAGGTACTGTGCCCGGACGAGCGTACACAATAAGGGAGGATTTTGAATCCCGGGTAAGACTCATACCAGCCACACCAATCACACCGTACAATTTGTGATCTAAACCCAGTTAACAGTATGATAACAGAGGAGCCTCTGAAAGATGGCTTCCTAAACAATAACCCGAATTAGTTAACAATAACTATGTACAAGTATTGCAGATAATCCGCACTTGGGATGGGCGCCCAGCATCCACTACGGACTCCGAGAAATAGAATTATCGGTAAGTAAATTCTTATTTTCTCTATCGTCCTAAGTGGATGCTGGGGTTCCTGAAAGGACCATGGGGATTATACCAAAGCTCCCAAACGGGCGGGAGAGTGCGGATGACTCTGCAGCACCGAATGAGAGAACTCCAGGACCTCCTTTGCCAGGGTATCAAATTTGTAAAAATTTACAAACGTGTTCTCCCCTGACCACGTAGCTGCTCGGCAGAGTTGTAATGCCGAGACCCCTCGGGCAGCCGCCCAAGATGAGCACACCTTCCTTGCGGAATGGGCCTTAACAGATTTAGGCTGTGGCAGGCCTGCCACAGAATGTACAAGTTGAATTTTGTTACAAATCCAACGAGCAATCGACTGCTTAGAAGCAGGTGCACCCAACTTGTTGGGTGCATACAGTATAAACAGCGAGTCAGATTTTCTGACTCCAGCCGTCCTTTAAATGTATATTTTTAAGGCTCTGACAACGTCCAACAACTTGGAGTCCTTCAAGTCGTCTGTAGCCGCAGGCACTACAATAGGCTGGTTCAGGTGAAACGCTGATACCACCTTAGGGAGAAAATGCGGACGCGTCCGCAGCTCTGCCCTATGTCGAATGGAAAATTAAATAAGGGCTTTTATAAAACAAAGCCGCCAGTTCAGATACTCTCCCGGCCGAAGCCAGGGCCAGTAACATAGTCACTTTCCATGTGAGATATTTCAAATCCACATTCTTTAGTGGTTCAAACCAATTGGATTTGAGGAAATCTAAAACTACATTTAGATCCCACGGTGCCACCTTAGGCACCACAGGAGGCTGTATATGCAGTACTCCTTTGATAAAAATCTGGACCTCAGGGACTGAGGCCAATTCTTTTTGGAAGAATATTGATAGGGCCGAAATTTGAACCTTAATAGATCCCAATTTGAGACCCATAGACAATCCTGATTGCAGGAAATGTAGGAAAACGACCCCGTTGAAATTCCTCCATCGGAGCACTCCGCTGCTCGCACCACGCAACATATTTTCGCCAAATACGGCGATAATGCTTCGCGGTGACTTCCTTCCTTGCCTTTATCAAGGTAGGAATGACTTCTTCTGGAATGCCTTTTCCTTTTAGGATCTGGCATTCAAACGCCATGCCGTCAAACGCAGCCGCGGTAAGTCTTGAAAAAGACAAGGACCCTGCTGAAGCAGGTCCCTTCTCAGAAGTAGAGGCCACGGATCGTCCGTGACCATCTCTTGAAGTTCCGGGTACCAAGTCCTTCTTGGCCAATCCGGAGCCACTAGTCTTACTCCTCTTTGCCGTATAATCCTCAATACCTTTGGTATGAGAGGCAGAGGAGGAAACACATATACCGACTGGTACACCCAAGGTGTTACCAGCGCGTCCACAGCTATTGCCTGCGGATCTCTTGACCTGGCGCAATACCTGTCCAGTGTTTTGTTGAGGCGAGACGCCATCCTGTCCACCATTGGTTTTACCCAACGGTTTAATAGCATGTGGAAAACTTCTGGATGAAGTTCCCACTCTCCCGGGTGAAGGTCGTGTCTGCTGAGGAAGTCTGCTTCCCAGTTGTCCACGCCCGGGATGAATACTGCTGACAGTGCTATCACGTGATTCTCCGCCCAGCGAAGGATCCTGGCAGCTTCTGCCATTGCCCTCCTGCTTCTTGTGCCGCCCTGTCTGTTTACATGGGCGACTGCCGTGATGTTGTCCGACTGGATCAACACCGGTCTTCCTTGAAGCAGAGGTTCCGCCTGGCTTAGAGCATTGTAGATTGCTCTTAGTTCCAGAATGCTTATGTGAAGAGACTTTTTCAGGCTCGACCACACTCCCTGGAAATTTCTTCCCTGTGTGACTGCTCCCCAGCCTCTCAGGCTGGCATCCGTGGTCACCAGGATCCAATCCTGCATGCCGAATCTGCGGCCCTCCAATAGATGAGCCTCCTGCAACCACCACAGAAGGGATACCCTTGTCCTCGGCGACAGGGTTATCCGCAGGTGCATCTGAAGATGCGACCCTGACCATTTGTCCAACAGATCCCTTTGCATGGAATCTGCCGAAAGGGATTGCTTCGTAAGAAGCTACCATTTTTTCCCAGGACTCTTGTGCATTGATGTACAGACACCTTTCCTGGTTTTAGGAGGTTCCTGACCAGGTCAGATAACTCCTTGGCTTTTTCTTCGGGAAGAAAAACCTTTTTCTGAACTGTGTCCAGAATCATCCCCAGGAACAGCAGACGAGTTGTCGGCATTAATTGGGATTTTGGAATATTCAGAATCCATCCGTGCTGCTTTAGCACCTCTTGAGATAGTGCTAAACCCATCTCTAGCTGTTCTCTGGACCTTGCCCTTATTAGGAGATCGTCCAAGTATGGGATAATTAATACGCCTTTTCTTCGAAGAAGAAATATTATCTCGGCCATTACCTTTGTAAAGACCCGAGGTGCCGTGGACAAACCAAACGGCAGCGTCTGAAACTGATAGTGACAGTTTTGTACAACGAACCTGAGGTACCCCTGGTGTGAGGGGTAATTGGAACGTGGAGATACGCATCCTTGATGTCCAAGGATACCATAAAGTCCCCTTCTTCCAGGTTCGCTATCACTGCTCTGAGTGACTCCATCTTGAACTTGAACTTCTTTATGTACAGGTTCAAGGACTTCAGATTTAGAATAGGCCTTACCGAGCCATCCGGCTTCGGTACCACAAAAAGAGTGGAATAATACCCCTTCCCTTGTTGTAGAAGAGGTACCTTGACTATCACCTGCTGAGAATACAGCTTGTGAATGGCTTCCAAAACCGTCTCCCTTTCTGAGGGGGACGTTGGTAAAGCAGACTTCAGGAAACGGCGAGGTGGCTCTGTCTCTAATTTCAACCTGTACCCCTGAGATATTATCTGCAGGATCCAGGGATTTACCTGCGAGTGAGCCCACTGCGCGCTGTAATTCTTGAGACGACCGCCTACCGCCCCCGAGTCCGCTTGCGAAGCCCCAGCGTCATGCTGAGGCTTTTGTAGAAGCCGGGGAGTGCTTCTGTTCCTGGGAAGGAGCTGCCTGTTGCTGTCTCTTCCCTCGTCCTCTGCCTCGTGGCAGATATGAATAGCCCTTTGCTCTCTTATTTTTAAAGGAACGAAAGGGCTGCGGTTGAAAGGTCGGTGCCTTTTTCTGTTGGGGAGTGACTTGAGGTAGAATGGTGGATTTCCCGGCCGTAGCCGTGGCCACCAAATCCGATAGACCGACCCCAAATAACTCCTCTACGCATCGCCTGTCCACTGTCGTGTCCATAAAGCTCTTCTGGCCGAAATGGACATAGCACTTACCCGTAATGCCAGTGTGCAGATATCTCTCTGTGCATCACGCATATAAAGAAATGCATCCTTTATTTGTTCTAACGACAGTAAAATATTGTCCCTGTCCAGGGTATCAATATTTTCGATCAGGGACTCTGACCAAACTACCCCAGCACTGCACATCCAGGCAGTCGCAATAGCTGGTCGTAGTATAACACCTGCATGTGTGTATATACCTTTTTGGATATTTTCCATCCTCCTATCTGATGGATCTTTAAGTGCGGCCGTCTCAGGAGAGGGTAACGCCACTTGTTTTGATAAGCGTGTTAGCGCTTTGTCCACCCTAGGAGGTGTTTCCCAGCGCTCCCTAACCTCTGGCGGGAAAGGGTATAAAGCCAATAACTTCTTTGAAATTAGCAGTTTTTTTATCGGGGCACCCCACGCTTCATCACACACGTCATTTAATTCTTCTGATTCGGTAAAAACTACTGGTAGTTTTTTCACACCCCACATAATACCCTGTTTAGTGGTACCTGTAGTATCAGCTAAATGTAACATCTCCTTTATTGCCAAAATCATATAACGTGTGGCCCTACTGGAAAATACGGTTGATTCGTCACCTTCACCACCGGAATCAGTGCCTGTGTCTGGGTCTGTGTCGACCGACTGAGGCAAGGGGCGTTTTACAGCCCCTGACGGTGTTTGAGGCGCCTGGACAGGCACTAATTGAGTGTCCGGCCGCCTCATGTCGGCAAACGACTGCTTAAGCGAGTTGACGCTATCCCGTAATTCCACAAATAAAGGCATCCATTCTGGTGTCGACCCCCTAGGAGGTGACATCCTCATATTTGGCAATTGCTCCGCCTCCACACCAATAACGTCCTCATACATGTCGACACACACGTACCGACACACAGCAGACACACAGGGAATGCTCTATACGAAGACAGGACCCACTAGCCCTTTGGGGAGACAGAGGGAGAGTCTGCCAGCACACACCAAAAAACGCTATATATGACAGGGATAGCCTTATGATTAAGTGCTCCCTTATAGCTGCTTTTATATTAATATATTGCCATTTATTTTGCCCCCCCTCTCTGTTATACCCTGTTTCTGTAGTGCAGTGCAGGGGAGAGACCTGGGAGCCTTCCTGACCAGCGGAGCTGTGACAGAAAATGGCGCCGTGTGCTGAGGAGATAGGCCCCGCCCCTTTTTCGGCGGGCTCGTCTCCCGCTATTTAGTACATTTAGGCAGGGGTAAATATCTCCATATAGCCTCTGGGGCTATATGTGAGGTATTTTTAGCCTTTTTAAAGGTTTTCATTTGCCTCCCAGGGCGCCCCCCCCCCCAGCGCCCTGCACCCTCAGTGACTGCCGTGTGAAGTGTGCTGAGAGGAAAATGGCGCACAGCTGCAGTGCTGTGCGCTACCTTAAGAAGACTGCAGGAGTCTTCAGCCGCCGATTCTGGACCTCTTCTTGCTTCAGCATCTGTGAGGGGGCCGGCGGCGTGGCTCCGGTGACCATCCAGGCTGTACCTGTGATCGTCCCTCTGGAGCTTCATGTCCAGTAGCCAAGAAGCCAATCCATCCTGCACGCAGGTGAGTTCACTTCTTCTCCCCTCTGTCCCTCGTTGCAGTGATCCTGTTGCCAGCAGGAATCACTGTAAAATAAAAAACCTAAGCTAAACTCTCTAAGCAGCTCTTTATGAGAGCCACCTAGAATTGCACCCTTCTCGGCCGGGCACAAAAATCTAACTGGAGTCTGGAGGAGGGTCATAGGGGGAGGAGCCAGTACACACCACCTGACCTGTAAAAGCTTTACTTTTGTGCCCTGTCTCCTGCGGAGCCGCTATTCCCCATGGTCCTTTCAGGAACCCCAGCATCCACTTAGGACGATAGAGAAATAATGGAGGAAGGATACAGCTACTGGAGGGAATAATAATGGAGGAAGGATGCAGCTACTGGAGGGAATAATAATGGAGGAAGGATACAGCTACTGGAGGAATAATAATGGAGGAAGGATGCAGCTACTGGAGGGAATAATAATGGAGGAAGGATACAGCTACTGGAGGGAATAATAATGGAGGAAGGGTGCAGCTACTGGAGGGAATAATAATGGAGGAAGGATACAGCTACTGGAGGGAATAATAATGGAGGAAGGGTACAGCTACTGGAGGGAATAATAATGGAGGAAGGATACAGCTACTGGAGGGAATAATAATGGAGGAAGGATACAGCTACTGGAGGGAATAATAAAGGAGGAAGGGTACAGCTACTGGAGGGAATACTAATGGAGGAAGGATACAGCTACTGGAGGGAATAATAATGGAGGAAGGATACAGCTACTGGAGGGAATAATAATGGAGGAAGGATACAGCTACTGGAGGGAATAATAATGGAGGAAGGATACAGCTACTGGAGGGAATAATAATGGAGGAAGGATACAGCTACTGGAGGGAATAATAAAGGAGGAAGGGTACAGCTACTGGAGGTAATAATAATAATGGAGGAAGGATACAGCTACTGGAGGGAATAATAAAGGAGGAAGGATACAGCTACTGGAGGGAATAATAATGGAGGAAGGGTACAGCTACTGGAGGGAATAATAATGGAGGAAGGATACAGCTACTGGAGGGAATAATAATGGAGGAAGGATACAGCTACTGGAGGGAATAATAATGGAGGAAGGATACAGCTACTGGAGGGAATAATAATGGAGGAAGGATACAGCTACTGGAGGGAATAATAATGGAGGAAGGATACAGCTACTGGAGGGAATAATAAAGGAGGAAGGGTACAGCTACTGGAGGTAATAATAATAATAATGGAGGAAGGATACAGCTACTGGAGGGAATAATAAAGGAGGAAGGATACAGCTACTGGAGGGAATAATAATGGAGGAAGGATACAGCTACTGGAGGGAATAATAATGGAGGAAGGATACAGCTACTGGAGGGAATAATAATGGAGGAAGGATACAGCTACTGGAGGGAATAATAATGGAGGAAGGATACAGCTACTGGAGGGAATAATAATGGAGGAAGGATACAGCTACTGGAGGGAATAATAATGGAGGAAGGATACAGCTACTGGAGGGAATAATAATGGAGGAAGGATGCAGCTACTGGAGGGAATAATAATGGAGGAAGGATACAGCTACTGGAGGGAATAATAATGGAGGAAGGATACAGCTACTGGAGGGAATAATAATGGAGGAAGGATACAGCTACTGGAGGGAATAATAATGGAGGAAGGATACAGCTACTGGAGGGAATAATAATGGAGGAAGGATGCAGCTACTGGAGGGAATAATAATGGAGGAAGGATACAGCTACTGGAGGGAATAATAACGGAGGAAGGATACAGCTACTGGAGGTAATAATAATGGAGGAAGGATACAGCTGCTGGAGGCAATAATAACGGAGGAAGGATACAGCTACTGGAGGGAATAATAATGGAGGAAGGATACAGCTGCTGGAGGGAATAATAATGGAGGAAGGATACAGCTACTGGAGGGAATAATAATGGAGGAAGGATGCAGCTACTGGAGGGAATAATAACGGAGGAAGGATACAGCTACTGGAGGGAATAATAATGGAGGAAGGATACAGCTACTGGAGGGAATAATAATGGAGGAAGGATACAGCTACTGGAGGGAATAATAATGGAGGAAGGATACATCTACTGGTGGGAATAATAATGGAGGAAGGATACAGCTACTGGAGGGAATAATAATGGAGGAAGGATGCAGCTACTGGAGGGAATAATAATGGAGGAAGGATACAGCTACTGGAGGGAATAATAATGGAGGAAGGATGCAGCTACTGGAGGGAATAATAATGGAGGAAGGATACAGGTACTGGAGGGAATAATAATAGAGGAAGAATACAGCTACTGGAGGGAATAATAATGGAGGAAGGATACAGCTACTGGAGGGAATAATAATGGAGGAAGGGTACAGCTACTGGAGGTAATAATAATAATGGAGGAAGGATACAGCTACTGGAGGGAATAATAATGGAGGAAGGATACAGCTACTGGAGGGAATAATAATGGAGGAAGGATACAGCTACTGGAGGGAATAATAATGGAGGAAGGATACAGCTACTGGAGGGAATAATAATGGAGGAAGGATGCAGCTACTGGAGGGAATAATAATGGAGGAAGGATACAGCTACTAGAGGTAATAATAATGGAGGAAGGATACAGCTACTGGAGGGAATAAAAATGGAGGAAGGATACAGCTACTGGAGGGAATAATAATGGAGGAAGGATACAGCTACTGGAGGGAATAATAATGGAGGAGGGATACAGCTACTGGAGGGAATAATAATGGAGGAGGGATACAGCTACTGGAGGGAATAATAATGGAGGAAGGATACAGCTACTGGAGGGAATAATAATGGAGGAAGGATGCAGCTACTGGAGGGAATAATAATGGAGGAAGGATGCAGCTACTGGAGGGAATAATAATGGAGGAAGGATACAGCTACTGGAGGGAATAATAATGGAGTAAGGATACAGCTACTGGAGGGAATAATAATGGAGGAAGGATACAGCTACTGGAGGGAATAATAATGGAGGAAGGATACAGCTACTGGAGGGAATAATAATGGAGTAAGGATACAGCTACTGGAGGGAATAATAATGGAGGAAGGATACAGCTACTGGAGGGAATAATAATGGAGGAAGGATACAGCTACTGGAGGGAATAATAATGGAGGAAGGATGCAGCTACTGGAGGGAATAATAATGGAGGAAGGATACAGCTACTGGAGGGAATAATAATGGAGGAAGGATACAGCTACTGGAGGGAATAATAATGGAGGAAGGATACAGCTACTGGTGGGAATAATAACGGAGGAAGGATGCAGCTACTGGAGAGAATAATAATGGAGGAAGGATGCAGCTACTGGAGGGAATAATAATGGAGGAAGGATACAGCTACTGGAGGGAATAATAATGGAGGAAGGATACAGCTACTGGAGGGAATAATAATGCAGGAAGGATACAGCTACTGGAGGGAATAATAACGGAGGAAGGATACAGCTACTGGAGGTAATAATAATGGAGGAAGGATACAGCTGCTGGAGGCAATAATAATGGAGGAAGGATACAGCTACTGGAGGGAATAATAATGGAGGAAGGATACAGCTGCTGGAGGGAATAATAATGGAGGAAGGATACAGCTACTGGAGGGAATAATAATGGAGGAAGGATGCAGCTACTGGAGGGAATAATAACGGAGGAAGGATACAGCTACTGGAGGGAATAATAATGGAGGAAGGATACAGCTACTGGAGGGAATAATAATGGAGGAAGGATACATCTACTGGTGGGAATAATAATGGAGGAGGGATACAGCTACTGGAGGGAATAATAATGGAGGAGGGATACAGCTACTGGAGGGAATAATAATGGAGGAAGGATACAGCTACTGGAGGGAATAATAATGGAGGAAGGATGCAGCTACTGGAGGGAATAATAATGGAGGAAGGATGCAGCTACTGGAGGGAATAATAATGGAGGAAGGATACAGCTACTGGAGGGAATAATAATGGAGTAAGGATACAGCTACTGGAGGGAATAATAATGGAGGAAGGATACAGCTACTGGAGGGAATAATAATGGAGGAAGGACACAGCTACTGGAGGGAATAATAATGGAGGAAAGATACAGCTACTGGAGGGAATAATAATGGAGGAAGGGTACAGCTACTGGAGAGAATAATAATGGAGGAAGGATACAGCTACTGGAGGGAATAATAATGGAGGAGGGATACAGCTACTGGAGGGAATAATAATGGAGGAAGGATACAGCTACTGGAGGGAATAATAATGGAGGAAGGATACAGCTATTAGTGGGAATAATATTGGAGGAAGGGTGCAGCTACTGGAGGGAATAATAATGGAGGAAGGGTGCAGCTACTGGAGGGAATAATAATGGAGGAAGGATACAGCTACTGGAGGGAATAATAATGGAGGAAGGATACAGCTACTGGAGGGAATAATAATGTAGGAAGGATACAGCTACTGGAGGGAATAATAATGGAGGAAGGGTGCAGCTACTGGAGGGAATAATAATGGAGGAAGGATACAGCTACTGGAGGGAATAATAATGGAGGAGGGATACAGCTACTGGAGGGAATAATAATGGAGGAAGGATGCAGCTACTGGAGGGAATAATAATGGAGGAAGGATACAGCTACTGGAGGGAATAATAATGGAGGAAGGATACAGCTACTGGAGGGAATAAAAATGGAGGAAGGATACAGCTACTGGAGGGAATAATAATGGAGGAAGGATGCAGCTACTGGAGGGAATAATAATGGAGGAAGGATACAGCTACTGGAGGGAATAATAATGGAGGAAGGATACGGCTACTGGTGGGAATAATAATGGAGGAAGGATACAGCTACTGGAGGGAATAATAATGGAGGAAGGATACAGCTACGGGAGGGAATAATAATGGAGGAAGGATACAGCTACTGGAGGGAATAATAATGGAGGAAGGATACAGCCGCTGGAGGGAATAATAATGGAGGAAGGATGCAGCTGCTGGAGGGAATAATAATGGAGGAAGGATACAGCTACTGGAGGGAATAATAATGGAGGAAGGATGCAGCTACTGGAGTGAATAATAATGGAGGAAGGATACAGCTACTGGAGGGAATAAAAATGGAGGAAGGATACAGCTACTGGAGGGAATAATAATGGAGGAAGGGTACAGCTACTGGTGGGAATAATAATGGAGGAAGGATACAGCTACTGGAGGGAATAATAATTGAGGGAGGATACAGCTACTGGAGGGAATAATAATGGAGGAAGGATACAGCTACTGGAGGGAATAATAATGGAGGAAGGATACAGCTACTGGAGGGAATAATAATGGAGGAAGGATACAGCTACTGGAGGGAATAATAATGGAGGAAGGATACAGCTACTGGAGGGAATAATAATGGAGGAAGGATGCAGCTACTGGTGGGAATAATAATGGAGGAAGGATGCAGCTACTGGAGGGAATAATAATGGAGGAAGGATGCAGCTACTGGTGGGAATAATAATGGAGGAAGGATGCAGCTACTGGAGGGAATAATAATGGAGGAAGGATGCAGCTACTGGTGGGAATAATAATGGAGGAAGGATGCAGCTACTGGAGGGAATAATAATGGAGGAAGGATACGGCTACTGGAGGGAATAATAATGGAGGAAGGATGCAGCTACTGGTGGGAATAATAATGGAGGAAGGGTACAGCTACTGGAGGGAATAATAATGAAGGAAGGATACAGCTACTGGAGGGAATAATAATGGAGGAAGGATGCAGCTACTGGAGGGAATAATAATGGAGGAAGGACGCAGCTACTGGAGGAATAATAATGGAGGAAGGATACAGCTACTGGAGGGAATAATAATGGAGGAAGGATACAGCTACTGGAGGGAATAATAATGGAGGAAGGATGCAGCTACTGGAGGGAATAATAATGGAGGAAGGATGCAGCTACTGGAGGGAATAATAATGGAGGAAGGATACAGCTACTGGAGGGAATAATAATGGAGGAAGGATGCAGCTACTGGAGGGAATAATAATGGAGGAAGGATACAGCTACTGGAGGGAATAATAATGGAGGAAGGATACAGCTACTGGAGGGAATAAAAATGGAGGAAGGATACAGCTACTGGAGGGAATAATAATGGAGGAAGGATACAGCTACTGGAGGGAATAATAATGGAGGAAGGATACAGCTACTGGAGGGAATAAAAATGGAGGAAGGATACAGCTACTGGAGGGAATAATAATGGAGGAAGGATACAGCTACTGGAGGGAATAATAATGGAGGAAGGATACAGCTACTGGAGGGAATAATAATGGAGGAAGGATACAGATACTGGAGGGAATAATAATGGAGGAAGGATACAGCTACTGGAGGGAATAATAATGGAGGAAGGATACAGCTACTGGAGGGAATAATAATGGAGGAAGGATACAGATACTGGAGGGAACAATAATGGAGGAAGGATACAGATACTGGAGGGAATAATAATGGAGGAAGGGTACAGCTACTGGAGGGAATAATAATAGAGGAAGAATACAGCTACTGGAGGTAATAATAATAATGGAGGAAGGATGCAGCTACTGGAGAGAATAATAATGGAGGAAGGATGCAGCTACTGGAGGGAATAATAATGGAGGAAGGATACAGCTACTGGAGGGAATAATAATGGAGGAAGGATACAGCTACTGGAGGGAATAATAATGGAGGAAGGATGCAGCTACTGGAGGGAATAATAATGGAGGAAGGATACAGCTGCTGGAGGGAATAATAATGGAGGAAGGATGCAGCTACTGGAGGTAATAATAATGGAGGAAGGATACAGCTACTGGAGGGAATATAATGGAGGAAGGATGCAGCTACTGGAGGGAATAATAATGGAGGAAGGATACAGCTACTGGAGGGAATAATAATGGAGGAGGGATACAGCTACTGGAGGGAATAATAATGGAGGAAGGATGCAGCTACTGGAGGGAATAATAATGGAGGAAGGATACAGCTACTGGAGGGAATAATAATGGAGGAAGGATACAGCTACTGGAGGGAATAATAATGGAGGAAGAATGCAGCTACTGGAGGGAATAATAATGGAGGAAGGATACAGCTACTGGAGGGAATAATAATGGAGGAAGGATACAGCTACTGGAGGGAATAATAATGGAGGAAGGGTACAGCTACTGGAGAGAATAATAATGGAGGAAGGATACAGCTACTGGAGGGAATAATAATGGAGGAGGGATACAGCTACTGGAGGGAATAATAATGGAGGAAGGATACAGCTACTGGAGGGAATAATAATGGAGGAAGGATACAGCTATTAGTGGGAATAATATTGGAGGAAGGGTGCAGCTACTGGAGGGAATAATAATGGAGGAAGGGTGCAGCTACTGGAGGGAATAATAATGGATGAAGGATGCAGCTACTGGAGGGAATAATAATGGAGGAAGGATACAGCTACTGGAGGGAGTAATAATGGAGGAAGGATACAGCTACTGGAGGGAATAATAATGGAGGAGGGATACAGCTACTGGAGGGAATAATAATGGAGGAAGGATGCAGCTACTGGTGGGAATAATAATGGAGGAAGGATGCAGCTACTGGAGGGAATAATAATGGAGGAAGGATACAGCTACTGGAGGGAATAATAATGGAGGAAGGATGCAGCTACTGGAGGGAATAATAATGGAGGAAGGATACAGCTACTGGAGGGAATAATAATGGAGGAAGGATACAGCTACTGGAGGGAATAATAATGGAGGAGGGATGCAGCTACTGGTGGGAATAATAATGGAGGAAGGATGCAGCTACTGGTGGGAATAATAATGGAGGAAGGATACAGCTACTGGGGGGAATAATAATGGAGGAAGGATACAGCTACTGGAGGGAATAATAATGGAGGAAGGATACAGCTACTGGATGGAATAATAATGGAGGAAGGATGCAGCTACTGGAGGGAATAATAATGGAGGAAGAATGCAGCTACTGGAGGGAATAATAATGGAGGAAGGATACAGCTACTGGAGGGAATAATAATGGAGGAAGAATGCAGCTACTGGAGGGAATAATAATGGAGGAAGGATACAGCTACTGGAGGGAATAATAATGGAGGAAGGATACAGCTACTGGAGGGAATAATAATGGAGGAAGGATACAGCTACTGGAGGGAATAATAATGGAGGAAGGATACAGCTACTGGAGGGAATAATAATGGAGGAAGGATACAGCTACAGGAGGGAATAATAATGGAGGAAAGATACAGCTACTGGAGGGAATAATAATGGAGGAAGGATGCAGCTACTGGAGGGAATAATAATGGAGGAAGGATGCAGCTACTGGAGGGAATAATAATGGAGGAAGGATACAGCTACTGGAGGGAATAATAATAGAGGAAGAATACAGCTACTGGAGGGAATAATAATGGAGGAAGGATACAGCTACTGGAGGTAATAATAATAATGGAGGAAGGATACAGCTACTGGAGGGAATAATAATGGAGGAAGGATACAGCTACTGGAGGGAATAATAATGGAGGAAGGATGCAGTTACTGGAGGGAATAATAATGGAGGAAGGATACAGCTACTGGAGGTAATAATAATAATGGAGGAAGGATACAGTTACTGGAGGGAATAATAATGGAGGAAGGATACAGTTACTGGAGGGAATAATAATGAAGGAAGGGTACAGCTACTGGAGGTAATAATAATAATGGAGGAAGAATACAGCTACTGGAGGGAATAATAATGGAGGAAAGGTACAGCTACTGGAGGTAATAATAATAATGGAGGAAGGATGCAGCTACTGGAGGGAATAATAATGGAGGAAGGATGCAGCTACTGGAGGGAATAATAATGGAGGAAGGGTACAGCTACTGGAGGGAATAATAATGGAGGAAGGATACAGCTACTGGAGGGAATAATAATGGAGGAAGGATACAGCTACTGGAGGGAATAATAATGGAGGAAGGTTTCAGCTACTGGAGGGAATAATATTGGAGGAAGGATACAGCTACTGGAGGGAATAATAATGGAGGAAGGATACAGCTACTGGAGGGAATAATAATGGAGGAAGGATACAGCTACTGGAGGGAATAATAATGGAGGAAGGATACAGCTACTGGAGGGAATAATAATGTAGGAAGGATACAGCTACTGGAGGGAATAATAATGGAGGAAGGATGCAGCTACTGGAGGGAATAATAATGGAGGAAGGATACAGCTACTGGAGGGAATAAAAATGGAGGAAGGATACAGCTACTGGAGGGAATAATAATGGAGGAAGGATACAGCTACTGGAGGAATAATAATGGAGGAAGGATACAGCTACTGGAGGAATAATAATGGAGGAAGGATACAGCTACTGGAGGGAATAATAATGGAGGAAGGATACAGCTACTGGAGGGAATAATAATGGAGGAAGGATGCAGCTACTGGAGGGAATAATAATGGGGGAAGGATACAGCTACTGGAGGGAATAATAATGGAGGAAGGATACAGCTACTGGAGGAATAATAATGGAGGAAGGATACAGCTACTGGAGGGAATAATAATAATGGAGGAAGGCTACAGCTACTGGAGGGAATAATAATGGAGGAAGGATACAGATACTGGAGGGAATAATAATGGAGGAAGGATACAGCTACTGGAGGGAATAATAATGGAGGAAGGATACAGCTACTGGAGGGAATAATAATGGAGGAAGGATACAGATACTGGAGGGAATAATAATGGAGGAAGGATACAGATACTGGAGGGAATAATAATGGAGGAAGGATACAGCTACTGGAGGGAATAATAATGGAGGAAGGATGCAGCTACTGGAGGGAATAATAATGGAGGAAGGATACAGCTACTGGAGGGAATAATAATGGAGGAAGGATACAGCTACTGGAGGGAATAAAAATGGAGGAAGGATACAGCTACTGGAGGGAATAATAATGGAGGAAGGATACAGCTACTGGAGGGAATAATAATGGAGGAAGGATACAGCTACTGGAGGGAATAATAATGGAGGAAGGATACAGCTACTGGAGGGAATAATAATGGAGGAAGGATACAGCTACTGGAGGGAATAATAATGGAGGAAGGATGCAGCTACTGGAGGGAATAATAATGGAGGAAGGATACAGCTACTGGAGGGAATAATAATGGAGGAAGGATGCAGCTACTGGAGGGAATAATAATGGAGGAAGGATACAGCTACTGGAGGGAATAATAATGGAGGAAGGATACAGCTACTGGAGGGAATAAAAATGGAGGAAGGATACAGCTACTGGAGGGAATAATAATGGAGGAAGGATACAGCTACTGGAGGGAATAATAATGGAGGAAGGATACAGCTACTGGAGGGAATAATAATGGAGGAAGGATACAGATACTGGAGGGAATAATAATGGAGGAAGGATACAGCTACTGGAGGGAATAATAATGGAGGAAGGATACAGCTACTGGAGGGAATAATAATGGAGGAAGGATACAGATACTGGAGGGAACAATAATGGAGGAAGGATACAGATACTGGAGGGAATAATAATGGAGGAAGCGTACAGCTACTGGAGGGAATAATAATAGAGGAAGAATACAGCTACTGGAGGTAATAATAATAATGGAGGAAGGATACAGCTACTGGAGGGAATAATAATGGAGGAAGGATACAGCTACTGGAGGGAATAATAATGGAGGAAGGATACAGCTACTGGAGGGAATAATAATGGAGGAAGGATACAGCTACTGGAGGGAATAATAATGGAGGAAGGATGCAGCTACTGGAGGGAATAATAATGGAGGAAGGATACAGCTACTGGAGGGAATAATAATGGAGGAAGGATACAGCTACTGGAGGGAATAATAATGGAGGAAGGGTGCAGCTACTAGAGGGAATAATAATGGAGGAAGGATACAGCTACTGGAGGGAATAATAATGGAGGAAGGATGCAGCTACTGGAGGGAATAATAATGTAGGAAGGATGCAGCTACTGGAGGGAATAATAATGGAGGAAGGGTGCAGCTACTGGAGGGAATAATAATGGAGGAAGGATACAGCTACTGGAGGGAATAATAATGGAGGAAGGATGCAGCTACTGGAGGGAATAATAATGGAGGAAGGATACAGCTACTGGAGGGAATAATAATGGAGGAAGGATACAGCTACTGGAGGGAATAATAATGGAGGAAGGATACAGCTACTGGAGGGAATAATAATGTAGGAAGGATACAGCTACTGGAGGGAATAATAATGGAGGAAGGGTGCAGCTACTGGAGGGAATAATAATGGAGGAAGGATACAGCTACTGGAGGGAATAATAATGGAGGAGGGACACAGCTACTGGAGGGAATAATAATGGAGGAAGGATGCAGCTACTGGAGGGAATAATAATGGAGGAAGGATACAGCTACTGGAGGGAATAATAATGGAGGAAGGATACAGCTACTGGAGGGAATAAAAATGGAGGAAGGATACAGCTACTGGAGGGAATAATAATGGAGGAAGGATACAGCTACTGGAGGGAATAATAATGGAGGAAGGATACAGCTACGGGAGGGAATAATAATGGAGGAAGGATACAGCTACTGGAGGGAATAATAATGGAGGAAGGATACAGCCGCTGGAGGGAATAATAATGGAGGAAGGATGCAGCTACTGGAGGGAATAATAATGGAGGAAGGATACAGCTACTGGAGGGAATAATAATGGAGGAAGGATGCAGCTACTGGAGTGAATAATAATGGAGGAAGGATGCAGCTACTGGAGGGAATAATAATGGAGGAAGGACGCAGCTACTGGAGGAATAATAATGGAGGAAGGATACAGCTACTGGAGGGAATAATAATGGAGGAAGGATACAGCTACTGGAGGGAATAATAATGGAGGAAGGATACAGCTACTGGAGGTAATAATAATGGAGGAAGGGTGCAGCTACTGGAGGGAATAATAATGGAGGAAGGATGCAGCTACTGGAGGGAATAATAATGGAGGAAGGATACAGCTACTGGAGGGAATAATAATGGAGGAAGGGTACAGCTACTGGAGGGAATAATAATGGAGGAAGGATACAGCTACTGGAGGGAATAATAATGGAGGAAGGATACAGCTACTGGAGGGAATAATAATGGAGGAAGGGTGCAGCTACTGGAGGGAATAATAATGGAGGAAGGATACAGCTACTGGAGGGAATAATAATGGAGGAAGGGTACAGCTACTGGAGGGAATAATAATGGAGGAAGGATACAGCTATTGGAGGGAATAATAATGGAGGAAGGATACAGCTACTGGAGGGAATAATAATGGAGGAAGGATACAGCTGCTGGAGGGAATAATAATGGAGGAAGGATGCAGCTACTGGAGGAATAATAATGGAGGAAGGATACAGCTACTGGAGGGAATAATAATGGAGGAAGGATACAGCTACTGGAGGGAATAATAATGGAGGAAGGATGCAGCTACTGGAGGGAATAATAATGGAGGAAGGATACAGCTACTGGAGGGAATAATAATGGAGGAAGGATACAGCTACTGGAGGGAATAATAATGGAGGAAGGGTGCAGCTACTGGAGGGAATAATAATGGAGGAAGGATACAGCTACTGGAGGGAATAATAATGGAGGAAGGATACAGCTACTGGAGGGAATAATAATGGAGGAAGGATACAGCTACTGGAGGGAATAATAATGGAGGAAGGGTGCAGCTACTAGAGGGAATAATAATGGAGGAAGGGTGCAGCTACTGGAGGGAATAATAATGTAGGAAGGATACAGCTACTGGAGGGAATAATAATGGAGGAAGGATGCAGATACTGGAGGGAATAATAATGGAGGAAGGATACAGCTACTGGAGGGAATAATAATGGAGGAAGGATACAGCTACTGGAGGGAATAATAATGGAGGAAGGATACAGCTACTGGAGGTAATAATAATAATGGAGGAATGATACAGTTACTGGAGGGAATAATAATGGAGGAAGGATACAGTTACTGGAGGGAATAATAATGGAGGAAGGGTACAGCTACTGGAGGTAATAATAATAATGGAGGAAAGATACAGCTACTGGAGGGAATAATAATGGAGGAAAGGTACAGCTACTGGAGGTAATAATAATAATGGAGGAAGGATGCAGCTACTGGAGGGAATAATAATGGAGGAAGGATGCAGCTACTGGAGGGAATAATAATGGAGGAAGGGTACAGCTACTGGAGGGAATAATAATGGAGGAAGGATACAGCTACTGGAGGGAATAATAATGGAGGAAGGGTACAGCTACTGGAGGGAATAATAATGGAGGAAGGATACAGCTACTGGAGGGAATAATAATGGAGGAAGGGTACAGCTACTGGAGGTAATAATAATAATGGAGGAAGGATACAGCTACTGGAGGGAATAATAATGGAGGAAGGATACAGCTACTGGAGGGAATAATAATGGAGGAAGGATACAGCTACTGGAGGGAATAAAAATGGAGGAAGGATGCAGCTACTGGAGGGAATAATAATGGAGGAAGGATACAGCTACTGGAGGGAATAATAATGGAGGAAGGATGCAGCTACTGGAGGGAATAATAATGGAGGAAGGATACAGCTACTGGAGGGAATAATAATGGAGGAAGGATGCAGCTAGTGGAGGGAATAATAATGGAGGAAGGATACAGCTACTGGAGGGAATAATAATGGAGGAAGTATACGGCTACTGGAGGGAATAATAATGGAGGAAGGATACGGCTACTGGAGAGAATAAATAAGAATTTACTTACCGATAATTCTATTTCTCGGAGTCCGTAGTGGATGCTGGGGTTCCTGAAAGGACCATGGGGAATAGCGGCTCCGCAGGAGACAGGGCACAAAAGTAAAGCTTTTACAGGTCAGGTGGTGTGTACTGGCTCCTCCCCCTATGACCCTCCTCCAGACTCCAGTTAGGTACTGTGCCCGGACGAGCGTACACAATAAGGGAGGATTTTGAATCCCGGGTAAGACTCATACCAGCCACACCAATCACACCGTACAATTTGTGATCTAAACCCAGTTAACAGTATGATAACAGAGGAGCCTCTGAAAGATGGCTTCCTAAACAATAACCCGAATTAGTTAACAATAACTATGTACAAGTATTGCAGATAATCCGCACTTGGGATGGGCGCCCAGCATCCACTACGGACTCCGAGAAATAGAATTATCGGTAAGTAAATTCTTATTTTCTCTATCGTCCTAAGTGGATGCTGGGGTTCCTGAAAGGACCATGGGGATTATACCAAAGCTCCCAAACGGGCGGGAGAGTGCGGATGACTCTGCAGCACCGAATGAGAGAACTCCAGGACCTCCTTTGCCAGGGTATCAAATTTGTAAAAATTTACAAACGTGTTCTCCCCTGACCACGTAGCTGCTCGGCAGAGTTGTAATGCCGAGACCCCTCGGGCAGCCGCCCAAGATGAGCCCACCTTCCTTGCGGAATGGGCCTTAACAGATTTAGGCTGTGGCAGGCCTGCCACAGAATGTACAAGTTGAATTTTGTTACAAATCCAACGAGCAATCGACTGCTTAGAAGCAGGTGCACCCAACTTGTTGGGTGCATACAGTATAAACAGCGAGTCAGATTTTCTGACTCCAGCCGTCCTTTAAATGTATATTTTTAAGGCTCTGACAACGTCCAACAACTTGGAGTCCTTCAAGTCGTCTGTAGCCGCAGGCACTACAATAGGCTGGTTCAGGTGAAACGCTGATACCACCTTAGGGAGAAAATGCGGACGCGTCCGCAGCTCTGCCCTATGTCGAATGGAAAATTAAATAAGGGCTTTTATAAAACAAAGCCGCCAGTTCAGATACTCTCCCGGCCGAAGCCAGGGCCAGTAACATAGTCACTTTCCATGTGAGATATTTCAAATCCACATTCTTTAGTGGTTCAAACCAATTGGATTTGAGGAAATCTAAAACTACATTTAGATCCCACGGTGCCACCTTAGGCACCACAGGAGGCTGTATATGCAGTACTCCTTTGATAAAAATCTGGACCTCAGGGACTGAGGCCAATTCTTTTTGGAAGAATATTGATAGGGCCGAAATTTGAACCTTAATAGATCCCAATTTGAGACCCATAGACAATCCTGATTGCAGGAAATGTAGGAAAACGACCCCGTTGAAATTCCTCCATCGGAGCACTCCGCTGCTCGCACCACGCAACATATTTTCGCCAAATACGGCGATAATGCTTCGCGGTGACTTCCTTCCTTGCCTTTATCAAGGTAGGAATGACTTCTTCTGGAATGCCTTTTCCTTTTAGGATCTGGCATTCAAACGCCATGCCGTCAAACGCAGCCGCGGTAAGTCTTGAAAAAGACAAGGACCCTGCTGAAGCAGGTCCCTTCTCAGAAGTAGAGGCCACGGATCGTCCGTGACCATCTCTTGAAGTTCCGGGTACCAAGTCCTTCTTGGCCAATCCGGAGCCACTAGTCTTACTCCTCTTTGCCGTATAATCCTCAATACCTTTGGTATGAGAGGCAGAGGAGGAAACACATATACCGACTGGTACACCCAAGGTGTTACCAGCGCGTCCACAGCTATTGCCTGCGGATCTCTTGACCTGGCGCAATACCTGTCCAGTGTTTTGTTGAGGCGAGACGCCATCCTGTCCACCATTGGTTTTACCCAACGGTTTAATAGCATGTGGAAAACTTCTGGATGAAGTTCCCACTCTCCCGGGTGAAGGTCGTGTCTGCTGAGGAAGTCTGCTTCCCAGTTGTCCACGCCCGGGATGAATACTGCTGACAGTGCTATCACGTGATTCTCCGCCCAGCGAAGGATCCTGGCAGCTTCTGCCATTGCCCTCCTGCTTCTTGTGCCGCCCTGTCTGTTTACATGGGCGACTGCCGTGATGTTGTCCGACTGGATCAACACCGGTCTTCCTTGAAGCAGAGGTTCCGCCTGGCTTAGAGCATTGTAGATTGCTCTTAGTTCCAGAATGCTTATGTGAAGAGACTTTTTCAGGCTCGACCACACTCCCTGGAAATTTCTTCCCTGTGTGACTGCTCCCCAGCCTCTCAGGCTGGCATCCGTGGTCACCAGGATCCAATCCTGCATGCCGAATCTGCGGCCCTCCAATAGATGAGCCTCCTGCAACCACCACAGAAGGGATACCCTTGTCCTCGGCGACAGGGTTATCCGCAGGTGCATCTGAAGATGCGACCCTGACCATTTGTCCAACAGATCCCTTTGCATGGAATCTGCCGAAAGGGATTGCTTCGTAAGAAGCTACCATTTTTTCCCAGGACTCTTGTGCATTGATGTACAGACACCTTTCCTGGTTTTAGGAGGTTCCTGACCAGGTCAGATAACTCCTTGGCTTTTTCTTCGGGAAGAAAAACCTTTTTCTGAACTGTGTCCAGAATCATCCCCAGGAACAGCAGACGAGTTGTCGGCATTAATTGGGATTTTGGAATATTCAGAATCCATCCGTGCTGCTTTAGCACCTCTTGAGATAGTGCTAAACCCATCTCTAGCTGTTCTCTGGACCTTGCCCTTATTAGGAGATCGTCCAAGTATGGGATAATTAATACGCCTTTTCTTCGAAGAAGAAATATTATCTCGGCCATTACCTTTGTAAAGACCCGAGGTGCCGTGGACAAACCAAACGGCAGCGTCTGAAACTGATAGTGACAGTTTTGTACAACGAACCTGAGGTACCCCTGGTGTGAGGGGTAATTGGAACGTGGAGATACGCATCCTTGATGTCCAAGGATACCATAAAGTCCCCTTCTTCCAGGTTCGCTATCACTGCTCTGAGTGACTCCATCTTGAACTTGAACTTCTTTATGTACAGGTTCAAGGACTTCAGATTTAGAATAGGCCTTACCGAGCCATCCGGCTTCGGTACCACAAAAAGAGTGGAATAATACCCCTTCCCTTGTTGTAGAAGAGGTACCTTGACTATCACCTGCTGAGAATACAGCTTGTGAATGGCTTCCAAAACCGTCTCCCTTTCTGAGGGGGACGTTGGTAAAGCAGACTTCAGGAAACGGCGAGGTGGCTCTGTCTCTAATTTCAACCTGTACCCCTGAGATATTATCTGCAGGATCCAGGGATTTACCTGCGAGTGAGCCCACTGCGCGCTGTAATTCTTGAGACGACCGCCTACCGCCCCCGAGTCCGCTTGCGAAGCCCCAGCGTCATGCTGAGGCTTTTGTAGAAGCCGGGGAGTGCTTCTGTTCCTGGGAAGGAGCTGCCTGTTGCTGTCTCTTCCCTCGTCCTCTGCCTCGTGGCAGATATGAATAGCCCTTTGCTCTCTTATTTTTAAAGGAACGAAAGGGCTGCGGTTGAAAGGTCGGTGCCTTTTTCTGTTGGGGAGTGACTTGAGGTAGAAAGGTGGATTTCCCGGCCGTAGCCGTGGCCACCAAATCCGATAGACCGACCCCAAATAACTCCTCTACGCATCGCCTGTCCACTGTCGTGTCCATAAAGCTCTTCTGGCCGAAATGGACATAGCACTTACCCGTGATGCCAGTGTGCAGATATCTCTCTGTGCATCACGCATATAAAGAAATGCATCCTTTATTTGTTCTAACGACAGTAAAATATTGTCCCTGTCCAGGGTATCAATATTTTCGATCAGGGACTCTGACCAAACTACCCCAGCACTGCACATCCAGGCAGTCGCAATAGCTGGTCGTAGTATAACACCTGCATGTGTGTATATACCTTTTTGGATATTTTCCATCCTCCTATCTGATGGATCTTTAAGTGCGGCCGTCTCAGGAGAGGGTAACGCCACTTGTTTTGATAAGCGTGTTAGCGCTTTGTCCACCCTAGGAGGTGTTTCCC
Source organism: Pseudophryne corroboree (assembly GCF_028390025.1). Taxonomy (NCBI): domain Eukaryota; kingdom Metazoa; phylum Chordata; class Amphibia; order Anura; family Myobatrachidae; genus Pseudophryne; species Pseudophryne corroboree. The sequence goes on from NC_086451.1 coordinate 480,557,564, forward strand.
AGCGCTCCCTAACCTCTGGCGGGAAAGGGTATAAAGCCAATAACTTCTTTGAAATTAGCAGTTTTTTTATCGGGGCACCCCACGCTTCATCACACACGTCATTTAATTCTTCTGATTCGGTAAAAACTACTGGTAGTTTTTTCACACCCCACATAATACCCTGTTTAGTGGTACCTGTAGTATCAGCTAAATGTAACATCTCCTTTATTGCCAAAATCATATAACGTGTGGCCCTACTGGAAAATACGGTTGATTCGTCACCTTCACCACCGGAATCAGTGCCTGTGTCTGGGTCTGTGTCGACCGACTGAGGCAAGGGGCGTTTTACAGCCCCTGACGGTGTTTGAGGCGCCTGGACAGGCACTAATTGAGTGTCCGGCCGCCTCATGTCGGCAAACGACTGCTTAAGCGAGTTGACGCTATCCCGTAATTCCACAAATAAAGGCATCCATTCTGGTGTCGACCCCCTAGGAGGTGACATCCTCATATTTGGCAATTGCTCCGCCTCCACACCAATAACGTCCTCATACATGTCGACACACACGTACCGACACACAGCAGACACACAGGGAATGCTCTATACGAAGACAGGACCCACTAGCCCTTTGGGGAGACAGAGGGAGAGTCTGCCAGCACACACCAAAAAACGCTATATATGACAGGGATAGCCTTATGATTAAGTGCTCCCTTATAGCTGCTTTTATATTAATATATTGCCATTTATTTTGCCCCCCCTCTCTGTTATACCCTGTTTCTGTAGTGCAGTGCAGGGGAGAGACCTGGGAGCCTTCCTGACCAGCGGAGCTGTGACAGAAAATGGCGCCGTGTGCTGAGGAGATAGGCCCCGCCCCTTTTTCGGCGGGCTCGTCTCCCGCTATTTAGTACATTTAGGCAGGGGTAAATATCTCCATATAGCCTCTGGGGCTATATGTGAGGTATTTTTAGCCTTTTTAAAGGTTTTCATTTGCCTCCCAGGGCGCCCCCCCCCCCCCAGCGCCCTGCACCCTCAGTGACTGCCGTGTGAAGTGTGCTGAGAGGAAAATGGCGCACAGCTGCAGTGCTGTGCGCTACCTTAAGAAGACTGCAGGAGTCTTCAGCCGCCGATTCTGGACCTCTTCTTGCTTCAGCATCTGTGAGGGGGCCGGCGGCGTGGCTCCGGTGACCATCCAGGCTGTACCTGTGATCGTCCCTCTGGAGCTTCATGTCCAGTAGCCAAGAAGCCAATCCATCCTGCACGCAGGTGAGTTCACTTCTTCTCCCCTCTGTCCCTCGTTGCAGTGATCCTGTTGCCAGCAGGAATCACTGTAAAATAAAAAACCTAAGCTAAACTCTCTAAGCAGCTCTTTATGAGAGCCACCTAGAATTGCACCCTTCTCGGCCGGGCACAAAAATCTAACTGGAGTCTGGAGGAGGGTCATAGGGGGAGGAGCCAGTACACACCACCTGACCTGTAAAAGCTTTACTTTTGTGCCCTGTCTCCTGCGGAGCCGCTATTCCCCATGGTCCTTTCAGGAACCCCAGCATCCACTTAGGACGATAGAGAAATAATGGAGGAAGGATACAGCTACTGGAGGGAATAATAATGGAGGAAGGATGCAGCTACTGGAGGGAATAATAATGGAGGAAGGATACAGCTACTGGAGGAATAATAATGGAGGAAGGATGCAGCTACTGGAGGGAATAATAATGGAGGAAGGATACAGCTACTGGAGGGAATAATAATGGAGGAAGGGTGCAGCTACTGGAGGGAATAATAATGGAGGAAGGATACAGCTACTGGAGGGAATAATAATGGAGGAAGGGTACAGCTACTGGAGGGAATAATAATGGAGGAAGGATACAGCTACTGGAGGGAATAATAATGGAGGAAGGATACAGCTACTGGAGGGAATAATAAAGGAGGAAGGGTACAGCTACTGGAGGGAATACTAATGGAGGAAGGATACAGCTACTGGAGGGAATAATAATGGAGGAAGGATACAGCTACTGGAGGGAATAATAATGGAGGAAGGATACAGCTACTGGAGGGAATAATAATGGAGGAAGGATACAGCTACTGGAGGGAATAATAATGGAGGAAGGATACAGCTACTGGAGGGAATAATAAAGGAGGAAGGGTACAGCTACTGGAGGTAATAATAATAATGGAGGAAGGATACAGCTACTGGAGGGAATAATAAAGGAGGAAGGATACAGCTACTGGAGGGAATAATAATGGAGGAAGGGTACAGCTACTGGAGGGAATAATAATGGAGGAAGGATACAGCTACTGGAGGGAATAATAATGGAGGAAGGATACAGCTACTGGAGGGAATAATAATGGAGGAAGGATACAGCTACTGGAGGGAATAATAATGGAGGAAGGATACAGCTACTGGAGGGAATAATAATGGAGGAAGGATACAGCTACTGGAGGGAATAATAAAGGAGGAAGGGTACAGCTACTGGAGGTAATAATAATAATAATGGAGGAAGGATACAGCTACTGGAGGGAATAATAAAGGAGGAAGGATACAGCTACTGGAGGGAATAATAATGGAGGAAGGATACAGCTACTGGAGGGAATAATAATGGAGGAAGGATACAGCTACTGGAGGGAATAATAATGGAGGAAGGATACAGCTACTGGAGGGAATAATAATGGAGGAAGGATACAGCTACTGGAGGGAATAATAATGGAGGAAGGATACAGCTACTGGAGGGAATAATAATGGAGGAAGGATACAGCTACTGGAGGGAATAATAATGGAGGAAGGATGCAGCTACTGGAGGGAATAATAATGGAGGAAGGATACAGCTACTGGAGGGAATAATAATGGAGGAAGGATACAGCTACTGGAGGGAATAATAATGGAGGAAGGATACAGCTACTGGAGAGAATAATAATGGAGGAAGGATACAGCTACTGGAGGGAATAATAATGGAGGAAGGATGCAGCTACTGGAGGGAATAATAATGGAGGAAGGATACAGCTACTGGAGGGAATAATAATGGAGGAAGGATACAGCTACTGGAGGGAATAATAATGCAGGAAGGATACAGCTACTGGAGGGAATAATAACGGAGGAAGGATACAGCTACTGGAGGTAATAATAATGGAGGAAGGATACAGCTGCTGGAGGCAATAATAATGGAGGAAGGATACAGCTACTGGAGGGAATAATAATGGAGGAAGGATACAGCTGCTGGAGGGAATAATAATGGAGGAAGGATACAGCTACTGGAGGGAATAATAATGGAGGAAGGATGCAGCTACTGGAGGGAATAATAACGGAGGAAGGATACAGCTACTGGAGAGAATAATAATGGAGGAAGGATACAGCTACTGGAGGGAATAATAATGGAGGAAGGATACAGCTACTGGAGGGAATAATAATGGAGGAAGGATACAGCTACTGGAGGGAATAATAATGGAGGAAGGATGCAGCTACTGGAGGGAATAATAATGGAGGAAGGATACAGCTACTGGAGGGAATAATAATGGAGGAAGGATACAGCTACTGGAGGGAATAATAATGGAGGAAGGATACAGCTACTGGAGGGAATAATAATGGAGGAAGGATACAGCTACTGGAGGGAATAATAATGGAGGAAGGATGCAGCTACTGGAGGGAATAATAATGGAGGAAGGATACAGCTACTGGAGGGAATAATAATGGAGGAAGGATACAGCTACTGGAGGGAATAATAATGCAGGAAGGATACAGCTACTGGAGGGAATAATAACGGAGGAAGGATACAGCTACTGGAGGTAATAATAATGGAGGAAGGATACAGCTGCTGGAGGCAATAATAATGGAGGAAGGATACAGCTACTGGAGGGAATAATAATGGAGGAAGGATACAGCTGCTGGAGGGAATAATAATGGAGGAAGGATACAGCTACTGGAGGGAATAATAACGGAGGAAGGATGCAGCTACTGGAGGGAATAATAACGGAGGAAGGATACAGCTACTGGAGGGAATAATAATGGAGGAAGGATACAGCTACTGGAGGGAATAATAATGGAGGAAGGATACATCTACTGGTGGGAATAATAATGGAGGAAGGATACAGCTACTGGAGGGAATAATAATGGAGGAAGGATGCAGCTACTGGAGGGAATAATAATGGAGGAAGGATACAGCTACTGGAGGGAATAATAATGGAGGAAGGATGCAGCTACTGGAGGGAATAATAATGGAGGAAGGATACAGGTACTGGAGGGAATAATAATAGAGGAAGAATACAGCTACTGGAGGGAATAATAATGGAGGAAGGATACAGCTACTGGAGGGAATAATAATGGAGGAAGGGTACAGCTACTGGAGGTAATAATAATAATGGAGGAAGGATACAGCTACTGGAGGGAATAATAATGGAGGAAGGATACAGCTACTGGAGGGAATAATAATGGAGGAAGGATACAGCTACTGGAGGGAATAATAATGGAGGAAGGATACAGCTACTGGAGGGAATAATAATGGAGGAAGGATGCAGCTACTGGAGGGAATAATAATGGAGGAAGGATACAGCTACTAGAGGTAATAATAATGGAGGAAGGATACAGCTACTGGAGGGAATAAAAATGGAGGAAGGATACAGCTACTGGAGGGAATAATAATGGAGGAAGGATACAGCTACTGGAGGGAATAATAATGGAGGAGGGATACAGCTACTGGAGGGAATAATAATGGAGGAGGGATACAGCTACTGGAGGGAATAATAATGGAGGAAGGATACAGCTACTGGAGGGAATAATAATGGAGGAAGGATGCAGCTACTGGAGGGAATAATAATGGAGGAAGGATACAGCTACTGGAGGGAATAATAATGGAGGAAGGATACAGCTACTGGAGGGAATAATAATGGAGTAAGGATACAGCTACTGGAGGGAATAATAATGGAGGAAGAATACAGCTACTGGAGGGAATAATAATGGAGGAAGGATACAGCTACTGGAGGGAATAATAATGGAGTAAGGATACAGCTACTGGAGGGAATAATAATGGAGGAAGGATACAGCTACTGGAGGGAATAATAATGGAGGAAGGATACAGCTACTGGAGGGAATAATAATGGAGGAAGGATGCAGCTACTGGAGGGAATAATAATGGAGGAAGGATACAGCTACTGGAGGGAATAATAATGGAGGAAGGATACAGCTACTGGAGGGAATAATAATGGAGGAAGGATACAGCTACTGGTGGGAATAATAACGGAGGAAGGATGCAGCTACTGGAGAGAATAATAATGGAGGAAGGATGCAGCTACTGGAGGGAATAATAATGGAGGAAGGATACAGCTACTGGAGGGAATAATAATGGAGGAAGGATACAGCTACTGGAGGTAATAATAATAATGGAGGAAGGATACAGCTACTGGAGGTAATAATAAAGGAGGAAGGATACAGCTACTGGAGGGAATAATAATGGAGGAAGGATACAGCTACTGGAGGGAATAATAATGGAGGAAGGATACAGCTACTGGAGGGAATAAAAATGGAGGAAGGATACAGCTACTGGAGGGAATAATAATGGAGGAAGGATACAGCTACTGGAGGGAATAATAATGGAGGAAGGATGCAGCTACTGGAGGGAATAATAATGGAGGAAGGATACAGCTACTGGAGGGAATAATAATGGAGGAAGGATACAGCTACTGGAGGGAATAATAAAGGAGGAAGGGTACAGCTACTGGAGGTAATAATAATAATGGAGGAAGGATACAGCTACTGGAGGGAATAATAAAGGAGGAAGGATACAGCTACTGGAGGGAATAATAATGGAGGAAGGATACAGCTACTGGAGGGAATAATAATGGAGGAAGGATACAGCTACTGGAGGGAATAAAAATGGAGGAAGGATACAGCTACTGGAGGGAATAATAATGGAGGAAGGATACAGCTACTGGAGGGAATAATAATGGAGGTAGGATGCAGCTACTGGAGGGAATAATAATGGAGGAAGGATACAGCTACTGGAGGGAATAATAATGGAGGAAGGATACAGCTACTGGAGGGAATAATAATGGAGGAAGGATACAGCTACTGGAGGGAATAATAATGGAGGAAGGATACAGCTACTGGAGGGAATAATAATGGAGGAAGGATACAGCTACTGGAGGGAATAATAATGGAGGAAGGATACAGCTACTGGAGGGAATAATAATGGAGGAAGGATACAGCTACTGGAGGGAATAATAATGGAGGAAGGATACAGCTACTGGAGGGAATAATAATGGAGGAAGGATACAGCTACTGGAGGGAATAATAATAGAGGAAGAATACAGCTACTGGAGGGAATAATAATGGAGGAAGGATACAGCTACTGGAGGGAATAATAATGGAGGAAGGGTACAGCTACTGGAGGTAATAATAATAATGGAGGAAGGATACAGCTACTGGAGGGAATAATAATGGAGGAAGGATACAGCTACTGGAGGGAATAATAATGGAGGAAGGATACAGCTACTGGAGGGAATAATAATGGAGGAAGGATACAGCTACTGGAGGGAATAATAATGGAGGAAGGATACAGCTACTGGAGGGAATAATAATGGAGGAAGGATACAGCTACTGGAGGGAATAATAATGGAGGAAGGATGCAGCTACTGGAGGGAATAATAATGGAGGAAGGATGCAGCTACTGGAAGGAATAATAATGGAGGAAGGATACAGCTACTGGAGGGAATAATAATGGAGGAAGGATACAGCTACTGGAGGGAATAATAATGGAGGAAGGATACAGCTACTGGAGGGAATAATAATGGAGGAAGGATACAGCTACTGGAGGGAATAATAATGGAGGAAGGATACAGCTACTGGAGGGAATAATAATGGAGGAAGGATACAGCTACTGGAGGGAATAATAATGGAGGAAGGACACAGCTACTGGAGGGAATAATAATGGAGGAAAGATACAGCTACTGGAGGGAATAATAATGGAGGAAGGATGCAGCTACTGGAAGGAATAATAATGGAGGAAGGATGCAGCTACTGGAGGGAATAATAATGGAGGAAGGATACAGCTACTGGTGGGAGAATTCTCTGACCCTAAACATCCATGTGGGTCACCACATTCTTAGTACAGACACCAATTCCATATAGATTGTAAGTTTGCGAGCAGGGCCTTCCTACCTCTATGACTGTTTGTTATGACCCAGTTTTGTTTTATCATTGTGTCCAATTGTAAAGCGCAACGGAATTTGCTGCGTTATATAAGAAACTGTTAATAAATAAATAACAGATAATTAAGGGAAAGAAGGAAATGTGACAGTTCTGCGCCCCAAAGAGGTGACAATAACTCAACATACGAACAATCCACCCCATACCATGATATGATTAAATACCACTATATTTATTTTAACACACACATAAATTTAATAATATAGAAGTTCTGCAAAAGCCCCCATAGCACAAAGACATGAAAAATACCATAAACAATCTACTTATGGGGAATACACAGCCAGGTGTGACACAAAGCGGGCGCCATCTCCTGCGCCACAAAAGGAGCGCCGCAGCGAGGCACGAGCCTGTGTGGATCTGGAGTTGTTATAAAAGATTAAATACAGAAAAATGACTCCCGAACATCCGCCGGCCACTTACACCCTCACATGTTCCAACCACAGATACCGGCACTGTCATATACACCTATGGTATAATAATATAATATAATGCTGCAGTATCCTTTAGTTACTGATCCGCACTCCGCTGTGGATTGCCCATAAGGAGATAGTTTTAACTTTATGAGCTCTTATTTTACTTCTTATTGAACTCTGAATATCATCACATTGTTACATAATAGCTCGTACATTCATTAAGCTCTTCTATGAACACACCCTGATATAACGGACATGACTTACATGAAATCATCAGGTAATCTTCAGAAGAGCCTTTCCCATCGTCATCATCCTCACTTTTAATGGTAACAGAGGACCCGGTGGCCTGGATGCCAGGAGAATGAATAATCGCATCCGAATCACAGCTGGCCACTAATACTTCTTGTGAGACCAAGCTGGGAGAGTGAGGTCCAGACGCGCCATCGTGCACCACCTGCGCCAGCCGACCGTCCACCCCAGTGACCAGATCAGCCACGAAGACTTGGTCGGGAACACTAATGGTTTCCGTAATAATGTCGGACTCTAGGACGTGATGGCTTCCGTCTAACTCCTCTTCCATCGCAACGTCCGTTTCCAACACGGCCTCAGGAACAATGACGCTTTCTGCGACCACGTCGGCCTCTGTGATAATATCTGGGCCTTGGATGACTTCGTCTGACAGCTCATCGTGTTCCAGCGTTATGTCCTCATCTGTGATGACGTCGGAAACTAAGACGGCTTCTGGAACCGACACAACGATGTGGTCGCCATCGACGTGGGCTGTGGCAGTTATGCCGGCCGCTGTGGAAACAATGACAGGCGATATAAAGTAACAGACAAGACTCACGTGTGTTCTGCGAGGGATGAGCGACATTAGCAATCGCCATTCATAGGTGGAATAACGTTCTAACGCTGCAACAATAAGTATATGTGGCGGGCTGAACACATCTGCCGAATATTCCCCTATCAGACGGAGAAATTCAGTCACCTAACACCTGATCTAATATGTGTTCATTAATTGGATGCTTCTGACTTTGATGCTGTTGCGGCTTGTGTAGATTATACGAGGTGCGGCTAATCAATAACGAGACTGATGCTATCATTTACGTTTAATTATATAAAGTACATTATAGCCCTGTTCCCCTTGTATATACTCCCCTTCTGCACCCAGAGATGTGAATTATGGGGCCTATTCAGGTTGGATCCATCTGCAATTATTGCGAACGCCCGCGGGCGCATGCACAGAAAATGCGATCGCCTCTGCTTATCAATCAGGCAGAGGCGTTCGCGGAGCGGGGGGGGCGGCAACGCTCCATTTCCAGGGCAGAGACGGATCGCTGGCGGGGCGGCCAAACGGCGGGGGGGGGGGTGGGGGGGTGCGGCGCGGCACAAACGGGGGTGTGATCGCTGTGGCTGCATGACGCGCCGGCAGGAGGCATCCTCTATTTCTGCTAACAAGCAGAAATTGCGATGGGTTCGCAATTTCTGCTTGTTTAAGGGGGGAGGGGGCGGTCAGCATGCTAGCAGAATTTGCAATCCTTACTGAATTAGCCCCTATGTTCTACGTATCACTTTGCTGAGAGACGTCAGAGCTGGGAGTAACAACTGCTCCGCTTTGTGCGGCACAATTTCTGTGCTACGCTTGCAGATCCAAAAGTACCCTGGTAGGTTAATTAGCTCCTGACCAACATAAACCTAGTATGTAAGTGTACATGGGAAGACTAGTTGGTCCAAGTGGTTCTTATCTGCCGTCACATTCCGTGTTTCGATGCCCCTGTCCGCCACTGTCTAGTCCTGGAACGTTCATACAGGAGACAGGCAACAACATGAAAGCAAGGTGCATTACCAAAGTCTTGCATGACCATGGTGTGGGCCATGGTGGACTCTTGCGTCTGCAGGTCCAGCCCTGCGCCTACAGGATCCATCATTAGTCTGAGTCATTCACAAAACCTATGGAGAAGAAAACGACACGTCAGCCAGCTCCCAGGGGATTACATAGGAACAGAATATACTATCATATATATATATCATATCATATATATCATATGTATATAATATCATATCATATACTATCATATATATATCATATCTGGTGCAGCCTCTACAGACACATGATGAATGGTGTAGAAGAACCCTGGAGAACATGAGAAAACACAGATTTTAGATTGTTAGCTCTTCTGAGCAGAGCACACCATTTGTATGTGGTGTCTGTCTACCTTACAATCCGGGAGAATATTACACTAATAAACAATGGGGAATTCAATTGTTTGAAACAGACACCCAAATGACTTTTCAAACAATTGAATACCCCCCAATGTGTGGTATAACAACCCTGGAAGCTAAAGTACAAATGAACGATATAAAAGAACTAAAGAACAAGAACAAGAGACAGGACAGGGCCAACACTGTCCACTGTTTCCTCGTGTACCATGAGCCATTATCACTGAATGGATATTGGGGCATATTCAATTAGCCGCAAAGTTCCATCAGAACCTTGCACGCTAATACTCTGCGGGACAGCAAGGCTGCGTGAAGGGAGGGTTAGGGTAGGGGGGAGGATATACATACTTACCCGACCGGGACTCACTGCGTCGGGATGCTGGTGTCAGTTATATGACTCTCAGCATCCACCGGGATATAGTATGTATCCCGGGAGAATGACTGTTGGATACGGCTGATCGCTCGTGGGTAAGCTGAATATAGTTATAAGGGATAAGGATGATTATACACTGTAAATGACTATTAGTGGGCAGGTTGGATATGAGCGATTAGGTTGATTAGGTTTTGGTAATTAGGCTGGTGCAGGATCTTGGGTGCGAATCGCGTTCATGTCGGGCAAACGCCACAGTATTCGTTAGAATTCTCCAGAATGCTCCCCATTCCGATTCTGGACAACTTGGGACCCATGACACGGTGCATTATCCTGCTGGAATATTCCATCGTTGTGGGGGTACACAAAGTCCATGAAGAGCTGCAGATGGTCACCAGCCACCGGTAACGAATACCATATACGTGTATCATAGATCCCGGCCGCAGAATGCCGACCAGGGGGGCCAGTGCAACAAGCCCCTTGCAGGGTCTTAGTCCCTGTTGGTCAGGCATGCCGACCGTCTAGATAGTGAGGGGGCGGGATGTAGGTGGAGGGGTTGTGACCGGCGCTCTCCTCACCACTGGTCACATAACTACATCCCATATAAGTGGTATATATATGATTATTGGTGATTAGGTTGGATATATGGATATAATTGGTATATATATGATTATTGGTGATTAGGTTGGATATATGGATATAATTGGTATATATATATGATTATTGGTGATTAGGTTGGATATATGGATATAATTGGTATATATATGATTATTGGTGATAAGGTTCGATATATGGATATAATTGGTATATATATGATTATTGGTGATAAGGTTGGATTTATGATTAATCATGAGTAATTGGGTCAGATATGATTGATAATGATGGGTCAGTTATAATTGATCAGTAGTGGGTGGATATGATTGCTGATTAGTTATTCGGTCAGATATGACTGATCACTAATCACTGGATATGATTGATCAGTAGGGATGACCAGGATATGATTGATCAGTAGGGATGACCAGCGTATGATTGATTAGTAGGGATGACCAGGATATGATTGATCAGTAGGGATGACCAGGATATGATTGATCAGTAGGGATGACCAGGACATGATTGATCAGTAGCGATGACCAGGATATGATTGATCAGTAGTGATGACCAGGACAAGATTGATCAGTAGGGATGACCAGGATATTGATTGATCAGTAGGGATGACCAGGACATGACTAATCAATAGGGATGACCAGGATATGATTGATCAGTAGCGATGACCAGGATATGATTGATCAGTAGGGATGACCAGGATATGATTGATCAGTAGGGATGACCAGGATATGATTGATCAGTAGGGATGACCAGGACATGATTGATCAGTAGGGATGACCAGGATATGATTGATCAGTAGTGATGACCAGGACAAGATTGATCAGTAGCGGTGACCAGGATATGATTGATCAGTAGGGATGACCAGGATATGATTGATCAGTAGGGATGACCAGGATATGACTGATCAGTAAGGATGGCCAGGATATGATTGATCAATAGGGATGACCAGGACATGATTGATCAGTAGCGGTGACCAGGATATGATTGATCAGTAGTGATGACCAGGATGTGATTGATCAGTAGGGATGACCAGGATATGATTGATCAGTAGGGATGACCAGAACGTGATTGATCAAACGTGATTGATCAGTAGCGGTGACCAGGATATGATTGATCAGTAGGGATGACCAGGATAATGATTGATCAGTAGGGATGACCAGGATATGATTGATCAGTATGGATGACCAGGACATGATTGATCAGTAGCGGTAACCAGGATATGATTGATCAGTAGGGATGACCAGGACATGATTGATCAGTAGGGATGACCAGGATATGATTGATCAGTAGGTATGACCAGGATATGATTGATCAGTAGGGATGACCAGGACATGATTGATCAGTAGGGATGACCAGGATATGATTGATCAGTAGTGATGACCAGGACAAGATTGATCAGTAGGGATGACCAGTACATGACTGATCAATAAGGATGACCAGGATATGATTGATCAGTAGCGATGACCAGAATATGATTGATCAGTAGGGATGACCAGGATATGATTGATCAGTAGGGATGACCAGGATATGATTGATCAGTATGGATGACCAGGATATGATTGATCAGTATGGATGACCAGGATATGATTGATCAGTAGGGATGACCAGGGTATGATTGATCAGTAGGGATGACCAGGACATGATTGATCAGTAGGGATGACCAGGACATGATTGATCAGTAGGGATGACCAGGATAATGATTGATCAGTAGGTATGACCAGGACATGACTGATCAATAGGGATGACCAGGATATGATTGATCAGTAGCGATGACCAGGATATGATTGATCAGTAGGGATGACCAGGATATGATTGATCAGTATGGAAAACCAGGACATGATTGATCAGTAGCGGTAACCAGGCTATGATTGATCAGTAGGGATGACCAGGACATGATTGATCAGTAGGGATGACCAGGATATGATTGATTAGTAGGTATGACCAGGATATGATTGATCAGTAGGGATGACCAGGACATGATTGATCAGTAGGGATGACCAGGATATAATTGATCAGTAGTGATGACCAGGACAAGATTGATCAGTAGCGGTGACCAGGATATGATTGATCAGTAGAGATGACCAGGATATGATTGATCAGTAGGGATGATCAGGATATGATTGATCAGTAGGGATGACCAGGATATGATTGACAGTAGTGATGACCAGGATATGATTGATCAGTAGGGATGACCAGGACATAATTGATCAGTAGCTGTGACCAAGACATGATTGATCAGTAGGGATGACCAGGACATGATTGATCAGTAGGGATGACTAGGATGTGATTGATCAGTAGGGATGACCAGGATATGATTGATCAGTAGCGGTGACCAGGACATGATTGATCAGTAGGGATGACCAGGACATGATTGATCAGTAGGGATGACCAGGATATAATTGATCAGTAGGGATGACCAGGACATGACTGATCAGTAGGGATGACCAGGATATGATTGATCAGTAGCGGTGACCAGGACATGATTGATCAGTAGGGATGACCAGGACATGATTGATCAGTAGCGGTGACCAGGACATGATTGATCAGTAGGGATGACCAGGATATAATTGATCAGTAGGGATGACCAGGACATGATTGATCAGTAGGGATGACCAGGATATGATTGATCAGTAGGGATGACTAGGATATGATTGATCAGTAGGGATGACCAGGATGTGATTGATCAGTAGGGATGACCAGGACATGATTGATCAGTAGCGATGACCAGGATATGATTGATCAGTAGGGATGACCAGAATATGATTGATCATTAGGGATGACCAGGATGTGATTGATCAGTAGGGATGACCAGGATATGATTGATCAGTAGGGATGACCAGGACATACTTGATCAGTAGCTGTGACCAAGACATGATTGATCAGTAGGGATGACCAGGACATGATTGATCAGTAGGGATGACCAGGATGTGATTGATCAGTAGGGATGACCAGGATATGATTGATCAGTAGGGATGACCAGGATATGATTGATCAGTAGCGGTGACCAGGACATGATTGATCAGTAGGGATGACCAGGACATGATTGATCAGTAGCGGTGACCAGGACATGATTGATCAGTAGGGATGACCAGGATATAATTAATCAGTAGGGATGACCAGGACATGATTGATCAGTAGGGATGACCAGGATATGATTGATCAGTAGCGGTGACCAGGACATGATTAATCAGTAGGGATGACCAGGACATGATTGATCAGTAGCAGTGACCAGGACATGATTGATCAGTAGGGATGACCAGGATATAATTGATCAGTAGGGATGACCAGGACATGATTGATCAGTAGGGATGACCAGGATATGATTGATCAGTAGGGATGACTAGGATATGATTGATCAGTAGGGATGACCAGGATGTGATTGATCAGTAGGGATGACCAGGACATGATTGATCAGTAGCGATGACCAGGATATGATTGATCAGTAGGGATGACCAGAATATGATTGATCATTAGGGATGACCAGGATGTGATTGATCAGTAGGGATGACCAGGACATGATTGATCAGTAGCGGTGACCAGGACATGATTGATCAGTAGCGGTGACCAGGACATGATTGATCAGTAGGGATGACCAGGATATGATTGATCAGTAGGGATGACCAGGACATGATTGATCAGTACCGGTGACCAGGACATGATTGATCAGTAGGGATGACCAGGATATGATTGATCAGTAGTGATTGGGCTGGATAATGATTGATCAGTAGTGATTGGGCTGGATAATGATTGATCAGTAGGGATGACCAGGATATAATTGAGTAGTAGGGATGACCAGGATAATGATTGATCAGTAGTGATTGGGTAGTGATGATATGATTGATCAGTAGTGATTGGGTAGTGATGATATGATTGATCAGTAGTGATGGGTAGTGATGATATGATTGATCAGTAGTAATTGGGCTGGATAATGATTGATCAGTAGGTATCAGGTGGGATAATGATTGATCAGTAGTGATGGGTAGTGATTATAGGATTGATCAGTAGGGATGATCAGGATAATGATTGATCAGTAGTGATGGGTAGTGATGATATGATTGATCAGTAGTGATTGGGCTGGATAATGATTGATCAGTAGTGATTGGGCTGGATAATGATTGATCAGTAGGTATCAGGTGGGATAATGATTGATCAGTAGTGATGGGTAGTGATGATATGATTGATCAGTAGGGATGATCAGGATAATGATTGATCAGTAGTGATGGGTAGTGATGATATGATTGATCAGTAGTGATGGGTAGTGATGATATGATTGATCAGTAGTGATGGGTAGTGATGAGATGATTGATCAGTAGTGATGGGTAGTGATGAGATGATTGATCAGTAGTGATGGGTAGTGATGATATGATTGATCAGTAGTGATGGGTAGTGATGAGATGATTGATCAGTAGTGATGGGTAGTGATGAGATGATTGATCAGTAGTGATGGGTAGTGATGAGATGATTGATCAGTAGTGATGGGTAGTGATGAGATGATTGATCAGTAGTGATGGGTAGTGATGAGATGATTGATCAGTAGTGATGGGTAGTGATGAGATGATTGATCAGTAGTGATGGGTAGTGATGATATGATTGATCAGTAGTGATGGGTAGTGATGATAGGATTGATCAGTAGTGATGGGTAGTGATGATAGGATTGATCAGTAGTGATGGGTAGTGATGATATGATTGATCAGTAGTGATGGGTAGTGATGGGTAGTGATGAGATGATTGATCAGTAGTGATGGGTAGTGATGATAGGATTGATCAGTAGTGATGGGTAGTGATGGGTAGTGATGAGATGATTGATCAGTAGTGATGGGTAGTGATGATAGGATTGATCAGTAGTGATGGGTAGTGATGGGTAGAGATGATATGATTGATCAGTAGTGATCAGTAGTGATGGGTGTAGAATAGGTCAGATGTGACTGATCCCCGGTTACCGGGCCGGGTAATGACAGGGACATGACGGTGACAGCTCCTGTACACACCGGCCTCGGGGGTCGCCATCTCCGGTCACCCGGCCGCCGCGGCCTGCAGAGGCCTCTCCTCCTTCCCCCGGGCCTATCCCCGCTCCGTCCTCCCCGCCTGCCCCCCTGTACCTGGCCGGGGTCCCGGGCGTCCCTCTCCGTGCCGTGTCCGCGGGATCCGGAGCAGGGGGCTGCGGGGGCCTCGGCCAATCAGCGCGGGGAGCGGCGGGCGCGGCCTCCTCCTCCTCCCCCCGGCCTGGCGCGGCCTCCTCCTCCCGCCGCCTCACGTCACTGTGCCCGGGGAGGGGGAGTGCGACCGCTGCCGGGCTGAGGCCTGAGCCTGCTGCTCCCTGCCAGCCCGGGGACCGGCTCCGGGGGAACCACAGGGACCAGCAATCCCTCCATACTGTACATACAGGGCCGAGACCCCGCTCTGGGGAACCACAGGGACCAGCAATCCCTCCATACAGTACATACAGGGCCGAGACCCCGCTCTGGGGAACCACAGGGACCAGCAATCCCTCCATACAGTACATACAGGGCCGAGACCCCGCTCTGGGGAACCACAGGGACCAGCAATCCCTCCATACAGTACATACAGGGCAGAGACCCCGCTCTGGGGAACCACAGGCACCAGCAATCCCCCCATACTGTACATACAGGGCCGAGACCCCGCTCTAGGGAACCACAGGCACCAGCAATCCCTCCATACTGTACATACAGGGCCGAGACCCCGCTCTGGGGAACCACAGGCACCAGCAATCCCCCCATACTGTACATACAGGGCCGAGACCCCGCTCTGGGGAACCACAGGCACCAGCAATGCCTCCATACTGTACATACAGGACCGAGACCCCGCTCTGGGGAACCACAGGGACCAGCAATCCCTCCATACTGTACATACAGGGCCGAGACCCCGCTCTGGGGAACCACAGAGACCAGCAATCCCTCCATACTGTACATACAGGGCCGAGACCCCGCTCTGGGGAACCACAGGGACCAGCAATCCCTCCATACTGTACATACAGGGCCGAGATCCCGCTCTGGGGAACCACAGGGACCAGCAATCCCTCCATACTGTACATACAGGGCCGAGACCCCGCTCTGGGGAACCACAGGGACCAGCAATCCCTCAATACAGTACATACAGGGCCGAGACCCCGCTCTGGGGAACCACAGGCACCAGCAATCCCTCCATACAGTACATACAGGGCCGAGACCCCGCTCTGGGGAACCACAGGCACCAGCAATCCCTCCATACTGTACATACAGGGCCGAGACCCCGCTCTTGGGAACCACAGGCACCAGCAATCCCTCCATACTGTACATACAGGGCCTAGACCCCGCTCTGGGGAACCACAGGCACCAGCAATCCCTCCATACTGTACATACGGGGCCGAGACCCCGCTCTGGGGAACCACAGGGACCAGCAATCCCTCCATACTGTACATACAAGGCCGAGACCCCGCTCTGGGGAACCACAGGGACCAGCAATCCCTCCATACTGTACATACAGGGCCGAGACCCCGCTCTGGGTAACCACTGGGACCAGCAATCCCTCCATACAGTACATACAGGGCCGAGACCCCGCTCTGGGGAACCACAGGCACCAGCAATCCCTCCATACTGTACATACAGGGCCGAGATCCCGCTCTGGGGAACCACAGGCACCAGCAATCCCTCCATACTGTACATACAGGGCCGAGACCCCGCTCTGGGGAACCACAGGCACCAGCAATCCCTCCATACTGTACATACAGGGCCGAGACCCTGCTCTGGGGGAACCACAGGCACCAGCAATCCCTCCATACTGTACATACAGGGCCGAGACCCCGCTCTGGGGGAACCACAGGGACCAGCAATCCCTCCATACTGTACATACAGGGCCGAGACCCCGCTCTGGGGAACCACAGGGACCAGCAAACCCTCCATACTGTACATACAGGACCGAGACCCCGCTCTGGGGAACCACAGGGACCAGCAATCCCTCCATACTGTACATACAGGGCCGAGACCCCGCTTTGGGGAACCACAGGCACCAGCAATCCATCCATACTGTACATACAGGGCCGAGACCCCGCTCTGGGGAACCACAGGCACCAGCAATCCCTCCATACTGTACATACAAGGCCGAGACCCCGCTCTGGGGGAACCACAGGGACCAGCAATCCATCCATACTGTACATACAGGGACGAGACCCCGCTCTGGGGAACCACAGGGACCAGCAGTCCCTCCATACTGTACATACAGGGCCGAGCCCCCGCTCTGGAGGAACCACAGGGACCAGCAATCCCTCCATACTGTACATACAGGGCCGAGACCTCGCTCTGGGGGAACCACAGGCACCAGCAATCCCTCCAACCTGTACATACAGGGCCGAGACCCCGCTCTGGGGAACCACAGGGACCAGCAATCCATCCATACTGTACATACAGGGACGAGACCCCGCTCTGGGGAACCACAGGGACCAGCAGTCCCTCCATACTGTACATACAGGGCCGAGCCCCCGCTCTGGAGGAACCACAGGGACCAGCAATCCCTCCATACTGTACATACAGGGCCGAGACCTCGCTCTGGGGGAACCACAGGCACCAGCAATCCCTCCAACCTGTACATACAGGGCCGAGACCCCGCTATGAGTAACCACAGGCACCAGCAATCCCTCCATACTGTACATACAGGGCCGAGACCCCGCTCTGGGGTAACCACAGGGACCAGCAATACCTCCATACTGTACATACAGGGCCGAGACCCCGCTCTGGGGAACCACAGGCACCAGCAATCCCTCCATACTGTACATACAGTGCCGAGACCCCGCTCTGGGGGAACCACAGGCACCAGCAATACCTCCATACTGTACATACAGGGCCAAGCCCCCGCTCTGGGGGAACCACAGGGACCAGCAATCCCTCCATACTGTACATACAGGGCCGAGACCCCGCTCTGGGGGAACCACAGGGACCAGCAATCCCTCCATACTTTACATACAGGGCCGAGACCACGCTCTGGGGAACCACAGGCACCAGCAATCCCTCCATACTGTACGTACAGGGCCGAGACCACGCTCTGGGGAACCACAGGCACCAGCAATCCCTGCATACTGTACATACAGGGCAGAGACCCCGCTCTGAGGGAACCACAGGCACCAGCAATCCCTCCATACTGTACATACAGGGCCGAGACCCCGCTCTGGGGAACCACAGGGACCAGCAATCCCTCCATACTGTACACGCAGCGGTTAGTATGCTGGGCGTCCTCCAGCGTACGTGCAATCCTTACCGAATAGTGGGGGTAATTCCAAGTTGATCGCAGCAGGAAATTTTTTAGCAGTTGGGCAAAACCATGTGCAAATCTAATTCTCTCTGCAAATGTTATATCTGCCCCCCCCCCCCTGCAGTGCACATGGGCCCTCATTCCGAGTTGTTCGCTCGGTATTTTTCATCGCATCGCAGTGAAAATCCGCTTAGTACGCATGCGCAAAGTTCGCACTGCGACTGCGCCAAGTAACTTTACTATGAAGAAAGTATTTTTACTCACGGCTTTTTCTTCGCTCCGGCGATCGTAATGTGATTGACAGGAAATGGGTGTTACTGGGCGGAAACACGGCGTTTCAGGGGCGTGTGGCTGAAAACGCTACCGTTTCCGGAAAAAACGCAGGAGTGGCCGGAGAAACGGTGGGAGTGCCTGGGCGAACGCTGGGTGTGTTTGTGACGTCAACCAGGAACGACAAGCACTGAACTGATCGCACAGGCAGAGTAAGTCTGAAGCTACTCTGAAACTGCTAAGTAGTTAGTAATCGCAATATTGCGCATACATCGGTCGCAATTTTAAGAAGCTAAGATTCACTCCCAGTAGGCGGCGGCTTAGCGTGTGTAACTCTGCTAAATTCGCCTTGCGACCGATCAACTCGGAATGAGGGCCATGGTTTTGCCCAACTGCTAAAAAAATTCCTGCTGCGATCAACTTGGAATTACCCCCAGTGTCCAGAGTGATACTAGCCAATCAGCTTCCTAACGGCTATGTTACAGGCTGTGTTTGACAGTTAGGAGCTGAATGGCTGGTACTTTATCCATCTCCACTTTATCACTTTTGAAGGCTTAATAATTTGTGAAGCATCACCCAAAACCCCCCATTCTCAGGGCTGTGACGCATAAGCCAGAACCCCCCATTCTCAGGGCTGTGCAGCATCAGCCAGAACCCCCCATTCTCAGGGCTCTGACGCATCAGCCAGAACCCCCCATTCTCAGGGCTGTGAAGCATCAGCCAGAACCCCCCATTCTCAGGGCTGTGAAGCATCAGCCAGAACCCCCCATTCTCAGGGCTGTGAAGCATCACCCAGAACCCCCCATTCTCAGGGCTGTGAAGCATCGCCCAGAACCCCCCATTCTCAGGGCTGTGACGCATCAGCCAGAACCCCCCATTCTCGGGCTGTGACGCATCAGCCAGAACCCCCCATTCTCAGGGCTGTGAAGCATCAGCCAGAACCCCCCATTCTCAGGGCTGTGACGCATCAGCCAGAACCCCCCATTCTCAGGGCTGTGAAGCATCACCCAGAACCCCCCATTCTCGGGGCTGTGAAGAATCACCCAGAACCCCCCATTCTCAGGGCTGTGAAGCATCACCCAGAACCCCCCATTCTCAGGGCTGTGAAGCATCGCCCAGAACCCCCATTCTCAGGGCTGTGAAGCATCACCCAGAGCCCCCCATTCTCGGGGCTGTGAAGAATCACCCAGAACCCCCCATTGTCAGGGCTGTGAAGCATCGCCCAGAACCCCCCATTGTCAGGGCTGTGACGCATCACCCAGAACCCCCCATTCTCAGGGCTGTGCAGCATCACCCAGAACCCCCCATTCTCAGAGCTGTGAAGCATCACCCAGAACCCCCCGTTCTCAGGGCTGTGAAGTATCAACCAGAACCCCCCATTCTCAGGGCTGTGCAGCATCACCCAGATCCCCCCATTCTCAGGGCTGTGAAGCATCACCCAGAACCCCCCATTCTCGGGGTTGTGAAGCATCACCCAGAACCCCCCATTCTCAGGGCTGTGAAGCATCATCCAGATCCCCCCATTCTCAGGGCTGTGCAGCATCGCCAAGAACCCCACAATTCTCAGGGCTGTGCAGCATCACCCAGAACCCCCCATTCTCAGGGCTGTGCAGCATCACCCAGATCCCCCCATTCTCAGGGCTGTGCAGCATCACCCAGAACCCCCCATTCTCAGGGCTGTGAAGTATCACCCAGATCCCCCCATTCTCAGGGCTGTGCAGCATCACCCAGATCCCCCCATTCTCAGGGCTGTGAAGCATCATCCAGATCCCCCCATTCTCAGGGCTGTGCAGCATCACCCAGAACCCCCCATTCTCAGGGCTGTGAAGCATCACCCAGATCCCCCCATTCTCAGGGCTGTGCAGCATCACCCAAAAAACCCCATTCTCGGGGCTGTGCAGCATCATCCAGATCCCCCCATTCTCAGGGCTGTGCAGCATCGCCAAGAACCCCACAATTCTCAGGGCTGTGCAGCATCACCCAGAACCCCCCATTCTCAGGGCTGTGCAGCATCACCCAGATCCCCCCATTCTCAGGGCTGTGCAGCATCACCCAGAACCCCCCATTCTCAGGGCTGTGAAGTATCACCCAGATCCCCCCATTCTCAGGGCTGTGCAGCATCACCCAGATCCCCCCATTCTCAGGGCTGTGAAGCATCACCCAGAACCCCCCATTCTCAGGGCTGTGCAGCATCACCCAGAACCCCCCATTCTCAGGGCTGTGAAGCATCACCCAGATCCCCCCATTCTCAGGGCTGTGCAGCATCACCCAAAAACCCCCATTCTCGGGGCTGTGAAGCATCACCCAGAACCCCCCATTCTCAGGTCTGTGAAGCATCACCCAGAACCCCCCATTCTCAGGGCTGCGAAGCATCGCCCAGAACCCCCCATTCTCAGGGCTGTGAAGCATCACCCAGAACCCCCCATTCTCAGGGCTGTGCAGCATCACCCAGAACCCCCCATTCTCAGGGCTGTGCAGCATCACCCAAAAAACCCCAATCTCGGGGTTGTGAAGCATCACCCAGAACCCCCCATTCTCAGGGCTGTGAAGCATCACCCAGAACCCCCCATTCTCAGGGCTGTGCAGCATCACCCAGAAACCCCCATTCTCAGGGCTGTGAAGCATCACCCAGAACCCCCCATTCTCAGGGCTGTGCAGCATCACCCAGAAACCCCCATTCTCAGGGCTGTGAAGCATCACCCAGAACCCCCCATTCTCAGGGCTGTGAAGCATCACCCAGAACCCCCCATTCTCAGGGCTGTGCAGCATCACCCAGAACCCCCCATTCTCAGGGCTGTGAAGCATCACCCAGATCCCCCCATTCCCAGGGCTGTGCAGCATCACCCAGATCCCCCCATTGTCAGGGCTGTGAAGCATCGCCCAGATCCCCCCATTCTCAGGGCTGTGAAGCATCACCCAGATCCCCCCATTCTCAGGGCTGTGCAGCATCGCCTGGATGTACTGTATGTATGAGGCAGCAAATATCTATGGGCTCAATCCAATTAGCTGCGAGTTTATTTGCGGCGTAAGTGCGCTGTAAGTCCCGCCGGACTGGCAGACTTTTGCTGGGTGAGACCGAGCCGCTATTGGGGTAAATTGCGGTGCTGTTGCTGGCATTTCCACACCATTGCAACGGCAGCTCCTCCCCTTCGCAGCTAATTGGCTAGACCCCTATATATGCAATCCCCCATTTCTGACCGCGTGCGCAGTGGCACGGCCAGGTCCTGCGTTAGCAGACACGCGTGGCAGGGATAGGCTCGCGTCCCTGGATGTGTTTTTGTTACATAGCAGCAATCCTTCATTTCTTATCGCAGCAATAAATGACATCATCGGGACTAAGTTACAGTAATTACCCCTATATCATTTCTGTGTCTTTTCCAGCTGCAGTATCTTGGGTTCGCTGTGCGCCACTGGGGCTCAGACTGACGTGAATGATGAAACGTTCTGTGATTGCTACAGATGACGTGTGGATATTTGCAGTGTACGAGTAATCGCCACCGGGCGTTGTGCGGCATCGTAGCTCTGGGCGGTAGACAGATGCGTCAGTCAGGTTACAGCATGCTGATTACCAGCACGTTATAACACCCGTGCAGTTATTATTCTCTGACGTATACCAAATATTCCCCTCACCTCGCAGTGTAACTCACGTGGCCAAATGTCTATGCCTTGGAAATAAAGCGTGATAATAACGCAGAACATGAATTGCCATATACTGTATTTCTCTGACGTCCTAAGTGGATGCTGGGACTCTGTAAGGACCATGGGGATTAGCGGCTCCGCAGGAGACTAGGCACAACTAAAGAAAGCTTTAGGACTACCTGGTGTGCACTGGCTCCTCCCACTATGCCCCTCCTCCAGACCTCAGTTAGATTCTTGTGCCCGGCTGAGCTGGATGCACACTAGGGGCTCTCCTGAGCTCCTAGAAAGAAAGTATATTTAGGTTTTTTATTTTACAGTGAGATCTGCTGGCAACAGACTCACTGCAGCGAGGGACTAAGGGGAGAAGAAGCGTACCTACCTAACAGGTGGTAGTTTGGGCTTCTTAGGCTACTGGACACCATTAGCTCCAGAGGGATCGACCGCAGGACCCGACCTTGGTGTTCGTTCCCGGAGCCGGGCCGCCGTCCCCCTTACAGAGCCAGAAGCATGAAGAGTCCGGAAAATCGGCGGCAGAAGACTTCGGTCTTCACCAAGGTAGCGCACAGCACTGCAGCTGTGCGCCATTGCTCCTCATGTACACCTCACACTCCGGTCACTGATGGGTGCAGAGCGCTGGGGGGGGGGGGGCGCCCTGAGGGCAATATATGACACCTTGGCTGGCAAATCTACATCATATATAGTCCTAGAGGCTATATAGATGTAAAATTACCGCTGCCAGTATTCCAGAAAAAGCGGGAGAAAGTCAGTTGAAAAAGGGGCGGGGCTTCTCCCTCAGCACACTGGCACCATTATCTCTTCACAGTGCAGCTGGAAGACAGCTCCCCAGGCTCTCCCCTGTAGTTTTCAGGCTCAAAGGGTTAAAAAGAGAGGGGGGACACTAAATTTAGGCGCAATATATGTATACAAGCAGCTATTTGGGGAAAAATCACTCAGTTATAGTGTTAATCCCTGCATTATATAGCGCTCTGGTGTGTGCTGGCATACTCTCCCTCTGTCTCCCCAAAGGACTTTGTGGGGTCCTGTCCTCAGTCAGAGCATTCCCTGTGTGTGTGCGGTGTGTCGGTATGGCTGTGTCGACATGTTGGAAGAGGAAGGTTACGTGGAGGCGGAGCAGAGGCCGATAAATGGGATGTCGCCCCCTGTGGGGCCGACACCAGAGTGGATGGATAGGTGGAAGGTATTAACCGACAGTGTCAACTCCTTACATAAAAGGCTGGATGACGTAACAGCTGTGGGACAACCGTCTTCTCAGCCCGCGCCTGCCCAGGCGTCTTAAAGGCCATCAGGGGCTCAAAAAACGCCCGTTACCTCAGATGGCAGACACAGATGTCGACACGGAGTCTGACTCCAGTGGCGACGAGGTTGAGACATATACACAATCCACTAGGAACATCCGTTACATGATCTCGGCAATGAAAAATGTGTTACGCATTTTCTGACATGAACCCAAGTACCACATAAAAGCGGTTTTATTTTTGGGGAGAAAAAGCAGCCAGTGTTTTGTTCCCCCATCAGATGAATGAATGAAGTGTGTAAAGAAGCGTGGTTTCCCCCGATAAGAAACTGGTAATTTCTAAAAAGTTACTGATGGCGTACCCTTTCCCGCCAGAGGATAGGTCACGTTGGGAGATATCCCTTAGGGTGGATAAGGCGCTCACACGTTTGTCAAAAGGTGGCACTGCTGTCTTAGGATACGGCCACCTTGAAGGAACCTGCTGATAAAAAGCAGGAGGCGATCCTGAAGTCTGTATTTACACACTCAGGTTATATACTGAGACCTGCAATTGCCTCAGCATAAATAGGGCTGCTGCAGCGTGGTCTGATACGCTAAGACAGGGATAATATTTTGCTAACATTGAGCATATTTAAGATGTTGTCTTATATATAAAGGATGCACAGAGGGATATTTGCCGGCTGGCATCCAGAATTAATGCAATGTCCATTCTGCCAGGAGGGTATTAGAAACCCGGCAGTGGACAGGTGATGCTGCCTGTAAAAGGCACATGGAGATTCTGCCTTATAAGGGTGAGGAATTGTTTGGGGATGGTCTCTGGGACCTCGTATCCACAGCAACAGCTGGGAAGAAAATTTTTTACCTCAGGTTTCCTCACAGCCTAAGAAAGCACCGTATTTTCAGGTACAGTCCTTTCGGCTTCAGAAAAGCAAGCGGGTCAAAGGCGCTTCCTTTCTGCACAGAGACAAGGGAAGAAGGAAAAAAGCTGCACCAGCAGCCAGTTCCCAGGATCAAAGATCTTCCCCCGCTTCCTCTGAGTCCACCGCATGACGCTGGGGCTCCACAGGTGGAGACAGGTGCGGTAGGGGCGCGTCTCGGGAAATTCAGGGACCAGTGGGCTTGCCCACAGGTGGATCTCTAGGTTCTGCAAATAGTATCACAGGGATACAGGCTGGAGTTCGAGGCGACTCCCCCTTGCCGTTACCTCACATCAGCCTTGCCGGCTGCCCTCGGAGAAAGGTAGTACTGACGGCAATTCACAAGCTGTACTTCCAGCAGGTGAAAGCAAGGTACCCCTCCTTCAACAAGGCCGGGGTTACTATTCCAAAATGTTGTGGTACCGAAACCAGACGGTTCGGTGAGACCCATTCTAAAATTGAAAGCCTTGAACACTTATATACGAAGGTTCAAGTTCAAAATGGAATCGCTCAGGGCGATTATTGCAAGCCTGGAGAATTTCATGGTATCACTGGACATCAAGGATGATTACCTGCATGTCCCTATTTACCCTCTTCACCAGGAGTACCTCAATATTGTGGTACAGGATTGTCATTACCAATTCCAGACGTTGCCGTTGGTCTGTCCCCGGCACCGAGGTATTTACCAAGGTAATGGCCGAAATAATTATCCCGTACTTGGACGATCTCCTTATAAAGGCAAGGTCCAGGGAGCAGTTGTTCGTCGGAGTAGCACTATCTCGGGAAGTGCTACAACAGCACGGCTGGATTCTGAATATTATATATATATTATATGTTCCAAGACGTACCGCGGCTGCGTTGACGGCATGGCGGTTGAACGCCGGATCCTGAAGGAAAAGGGAATTCCGGAGGAAGTTATCCCTACGCTATTTGAAGCTAGGAAAGAAGTGAACGCAAACCATTATCACCGCATATGGCGGAAATATGTTGCGTACTGTGAGGCCAGGAAGGCCCCAAAGGAGAAATTTCAGCTAGGTCGATTTCTGCACTTCCTACAGTCAGAGGTGACTATGGGCCTAAAATTGGGTTCCATTAAGGTCCAGATTTCGGCTCTATCGATTTTCTTCCAAAATTGAACTGGCTTCACTGCCTGAAGTTCAGACTTTTGTTAAGGGAGTGCTGCATAGTCAGCCCCCGTTTGTGCCTCCAGTGGCACCGTGGGATCTCAACGTGGTGTTGGATTTCCTGAAGTCGCATTGGGTTGAGCCACTTAAATCCGTGGAGCTATAATACCTCACGTGGAAAGTGGTCATTCTGTGGGCCTTGGCGTCGGCCAGGCGTGTATCAGAATTGGCGGCTTTGTCATACAAAAGCCCTTATCTGTATTTTATATGGATAAGGCGGAATTGAGGACTCGTTCCCAATTCCTTCCTAAGGTGGTATAATTTTTTAATGTGAACCAACCTATTGTGGTGCCTGCGGCTACTTGGGACTTGGAGGATTCCAAGTTACTGGATGTAGTCAGGGCCCTGAAAAGTATATGTTTCCAGGACAGCTGGAGTCAGGAAAACTGACTCGCTATTTCTCCTGTATGCACCCAACAAGCTGGGTGCTCCTGCTTCTAAGCAGACTATTGCGCGCTGGATCTGTAGCACGATTCAACTTGCACATTCTGCGGCTGGACTGCCGCACCCTAATTCTGTAAAAGCCCATTCCACGAGAAAAGTGGGCTCTTCTTGGGCGGCTGCCCGAGGGGTCTCGGCTTTACAACTTTACCGAGCTGTTACTTGGTCGGGTTAAAACATTTTTGTAAGAATCTACAAGTTTGATACCCTGGCTGAGGAGGACCTAGAGTTTGCTCATTCGGTGCTGCAGAGTCATCCGCACTCTCCCGCCCGTTTGGGAGCTTTGGTATAATCCCCATGGTCCTTACGGAGTCCCAGCATCCACTTAGGACGTCAGAGAAAATAAGATTTTACTCACCGGTAAATCTATTTCTCGTAGTCCGTAGTGGATGCTGGGCGCCCATCCCAAGTGCGGATTGTCTGCAATACTTGTTTATAGTTATTGCCTAACTAAAGGGTTATTGTTGAGCCATCTGTTGAGAGGCTCAGTTATATTTCATACTGTTAACTGGGTATAGTATCACAAGTTATACGGTGTGATTGGTGTGGCTGGTATGAGTCTTACCCGGGATTCAAAATCCTTCCTTATTGTGTCAGCTCTTCCGGGCACAGTATCCTAACTGAGGTCTGGAGGAGGGTCTTAGTGGGAGGAGCCAGTGCACACCAGGTAGTCCTAAAGCTTTCTTTAGTTGTGCCCAGTCTCCTGCGGAGCCGCTAATCCCCATGGTCCTTACGGAGGCCCAGCATCCACTACGGACTACGAGAAATAGATTTACCGGTGAGTAAAATCTTATTATTACATCCGGTACCATAGGTTATATCAGAGCCGACACATAACACAACAGTGACGGTAATTGGACAGTATTTTATTTTTCTGCTGCGGGGTACACTGGGCTCCACAAGGAATGGACAATGGGGTGTAGAGTAGGATCTTGATCCGAGGCACCAACAGGCTCAAAGCATTGACTGTTCCCAGAATGCACAGCGCCGCCTCCTATATCACCCCGCCTCCCTGCATAGGATCTCAGTTTTGTAGTTGGTGCTGCAGTAGCAGGCACTTAACAGAGGGGCTGCTCCAGGCAGCCCTAAGAAGAGCTTTTTTTCTGAGGAAAAAAGTGAAGACTTCAAGGGCAGCAGCGGTGTTACATGTCAGTGGACATTCACGGCTGCAGCTCCGGCTCTCCCCAGCGGCGCTGTACACTCCCGAGCCCTGGTTGCCGGGTAACTACAGCAGGAGGCTCCGGTTTTCTTCTTGTCAGGCACACACGACGGGGGCTCTCCGGGATCGCGTGGCCGCGCTTCGGGAGGTGGTAAGTGGGTCCCGATTGCGGGACCTGGTCTTTATCGCGATCCGGCGCGGTCAGTGGGAGGCGGGCCGCGCGCACTGGCGGTGGACACTGTGGCAATACAGGCGATCCCACTAGATCACCAGGGCATGGGACAGGTCAGGTTTTCTCTATAAACCGTTTTATTAGAGCCCGCAGTACCCGGTGGTTTTGCCAGCAGGTGGATAGAGCTTGGACCTGAAGCCCCTCCCCAGCCCCAGGGCGCCATTTTCTGCAAATGTTCCCGCCCTGGAGCTGCATATCTGTCTCTCCCTCACTCCCTGGCAGTGTCTGCGGCGCCATTATCCCTCAGCTCACTGTTCCTGGGAATGCTTTGGCAAATCCTCCTGTGTAAAGCCGCCTGGTTGTCAGTGCTGTGACTTTACAAGACACTTAAGTATTCTACCTGCCTTTTTTAGTCAGTGTTAGTTAAGAAAGAGTGCACTTAGGCCCTCATTCCGAGTTGTTCGCTCGGTAATTTTCTTCGCATCGCAGCGATTTCCCGCTAATTGCGCATGCGCCATGTTCGCACTGCGACTGCGCCAAGTTAATTTGCTAAGAAGTTTGGTATTTTACTCACGGCATTACGAGGTTTTTTCTTCGTTCTGGTGATCGTAGTGTGATTGACAGGAAGTGGGTGTTTCTGGGCGGAAACTGGCCGTTTTATGGGTGTGTGCGAAAAAACACTGGCGTTTCTGGGAAAAACGCGGGAGTGGCTGGAGAAACGGGGGAGTGTCTGGGCGAACGCTGGGTGTGTTTGTGACGTCAAACCAGAACGAAACTGACTGAACTGATCGCAGTGGCAGAGTAAGTCTCGAGCTACTCAGAAACTGCAAAGAAATTTCTAATCGCAATTTAGAGAATCTTTCGTTCGCAATTTTGCTAAGCTAAGATTCACTCCCAGTAGGCGGCGGCTTAGCGTGTGCAATGCTGCTAAAAGCAGCTTGCGAGCGAACAACTCGGAATGAGGGCCTTAGTCAGGGTTTCCTAGTACAATTACCCTGTGATATACATCCAGTTCTTACTGTGTACTGCATACCTCCCAACTTTTGGCTTGTCGATAGCGGGACTCTTGCGAGGCGAAGCCGCGCGGCGACCCAAAAAGGGGTGTGACCTCGACTGTGATGGGCGTGGCCTCCTCGAGTGGGCGTGGCCTCACCAAACGGTCCGGTTTTTTCCCTTTTGGGGGCGTGCCCAGCGCTCTCCCAGCAGCTGGGCAGCCCCCGCTCCCCTCCTAGCTCTGAAAACATGCCGTGCGCGTGCGCACAGCATGTATTCAGTGATCACCGGCTGCTTTGCAGAGCAGAGCAGCGGGTGATCAAAGCCTCCCCTAACTGCCCCCCCACCCGCGGGATACTGCTGCCCGCGGGTGGGACAGCGGGACGGTCTGAATAGCGGGACTGTCCCGCTGAAAGCGGGACAGTTGGGAGGTATGGTACTGTTATATCTATTGTTATATAGCTGTGTAAGCTAGTCCAGTGCAGTATTATTGTTAGTAATAACCTCTGCATTGTACAAACTGTGACTATCTGTGTGTGCATTGATAGCTGAGTGGTGTCCATTTTGTGTCTTTCACTCATCCTGCTATCCCTATATTCTATAACCTGAGGGGGCTTGGTGCGTCAGGTGTTATCTAATATAGGATTTTCACAAAGATATACTGTATTACGTATTTTTCTCTGTGATTTAGTCACCATATCTCTCCTTTATCTCTGCTGGTGCTGACTACACTGCACAGGGGTTTGGGCTAGAGGTATTGTGCTGCTGATAATTGTACTGTGTTACCTGATACTGCAAGTTATATCATGTCTGCTTCTGAGGGTAACGGTTCTGGGGCTGAACACACTGCCGGTGTTGCTGAAGCCGCAGAAACCTATGAGGAGAATATAGCAGCTTTGGGCTCTGGTTCTGGGGGCTCCTTGCCCCCCAGTGGGACGGTGGCAACGGGGGCAAATAATGACCCGACGTGGGCCACTTTTTCCACGCTTCTGCAGACGCTAGTTCATAAACTAACACCCCCTATGGGACCCCCAATGCCGGTACAACCGTTTGTGGTCCCTGCAGCTAACCCGCCGTGGGCGGACGATTTATCTGCTCAAATAAGGAAGTTGAACCAGTGCCTGACTACTAAAAAGTCTGACCGTCGCTCGCCTACGTCCAAGGTGTCCTCTAAGCGAGCGCTTGTCTTCTCACAATCCACTGCTGTCACTGACACCTCGTCGGATGAAGATGGCACTTACACTGACCCCACAGGTTCTGACTCAGATACGGCTGATGGGGAGGGTGGTTCACATGTGTATGTTCCTGATCTTTTGGAGGCTATTAAGTTAATTTTACAGATTACGGATGATCCCGAGCCATCCGTTCCTCCTAAGAAACCAGATCGGTTCAAGCGTCAGAAGGTGATTAAACAAGTTTTACCTCACTCTGACCACCTAATTGATATACGTCAGGAACCCTGGGAAAACCCGAGTATGAAGTTTGTGCCTCAAAAGAAGATGCTGGCTCGCTATCCCCTCACGCCGGAGCTGTCTAAGAATTGGGAAACGCCTCCTCCAGTGGACTCACATGTGGCTAGGATGGTGGTTTCCTCAGCTCTACCGGTCACCACCGTCACGTCTCTAAAAGAGCCTATGGATAAACGTGTGGAGGGTTATCTGAAAGCGATTTATACCCTCACGGGTGCTGCACAAAGGCCCACTATTGCAGCTACATGGGCTGCTGAGGCTATTGAAGCATGGGCCTTGGAGTTAGATGCTGAAATCTCCTCTGACCATGCTAGACAATGCTTGTCTTATATTGTCACAGCTTCTCGTTATATTAAAGAGGCGGCTTCTGTAGCCGGTATCCTGGCAGCCAAGGCCTCTACTACGTCAGTCCTGGCTCGCCGGATATTGTGGCTGAGATCCTGGTATGTGGATCTGGACTCTAGAAAAACCCTGGAGGTACTCCCTTTAAGGGAGATATTCTGTTTGGGGAGAATTTAAATAAGATTGTGGCTGACTTGGCTACTGCCAAAACTGCCTGTCTGCCAAGTACCGCTCCTTCTGTGTCAAAGGCTAAAGGTACTTCCTTTCGCCCCTTTCGTCATTCAGGTAAAGCAAAAGGTCAGGTGTACAACAAGCAGGCCCGCACTTCCAAACCTGGTAAGCCTAAGCCCAAAAGAGCCTGGGTGGCCCGTCAGCCAGCTTCCAAGACAGATAAGCCTGCCGCATGACGGGGCGGGCCTCCCTATGGGGGATCCCAGGGTGGAGGGCCGGCTTCTAGGGTATACCCAGGAATGGTTGAAGACCACTTCAGATGCCTGGGTACGGGAAGTCGTCACTCGAGGTTACGCCATAGCCTTCAAAAACCGACCCTCTCATCGATTTTTCCAGACAGATGTCCCGTTGGACAAGACAAAGGCAAACACTACATTCGGTGGTACAGACCCTCCTGGATACAGGTGTCGTAGTACAGGTGCCCCTTGCTCAGAGGGGCCGGGGGTACTATTCTCCGCTGTTTCTAGTCCCGAAACCGAATGGGTCCTCCCGGCCCATTCTCAACCTCAAGGCATTGAACAGGTTTGTGAAGGTTTCCAAGTTCCGGATGGAAACCCTTCGCTCTATAGTTCTGGCCTTGGAACCTGGGGACTTCATGGTCTCCCTGGATATACAGGATGCTTACCTGCATATTCCTATAGCAATGTCTCATCAGCAATACCTGAGATTTGCGATTGGCAACTGCCATTACCAGTTTCGGGCGTTACCAACGGCTCCGCGAGTCTTTACAAAAGTCATGGCGGTGATGACGGTGGTACTCCGCCGTCAAGGGGTCAGGATACTGCCGTATTTGGACGACTTGTTAATCCTGGCAAATTCCCCAGAACTTCTCCTGCGTCATCTAGATGTGACGGTCCGGTTTCTGCAAGCCGACGGGTGGCTCATCAACTGGAAGAAGTCATCCCTGATCCCTGCTCAGAGCATGGTGCATCTGGGAGCACTATTGGACACTCACAACCAGCGGTTGTTCCTGTCTCAGGAGAAAGTCCTGGAACTTCAGGACAGGATTCGTTGCTTCCTATCTCGTCCGCAAGTGTCGATACATTCGGCGATGCAGGTGCTGGACCTCATGGTGTCAGCATTCAACATGGTGGAGTACGCTCAATTTCACTCTCGCCCTCTCCAGAGGCTGATTCTAGCCAAATGGGACGGCCTGCCTCACTGGATCAAATCTCAAATGATCTCATTGACTCCGGAGGTCCGTCTGTCGCTGCTCTGGTGGCTCCGGGACCAACAACTGTGCAAGGGCCGTCCGTTCTGGATATCCGTCTGGGTCCTGTTGACGACAGATGCCAGTCTAAGAGGTTGGGGCGCGGTGCTGGAGCAACACTCCCTTCAGGGGCGGTGGACCAAGGAGGAGTCCCTCCTCTCGATCAATATTCTGGAGTTGCGGGCGGTCTTCAATGCCTTGAACCTAGCCCAGCATTTAATTCAGAACTGTCCTGTTCAAGTGCAGTCGGACAACGCCACCACAGTGGCTTACATAAATCATCAAGGCGGCACTCGAAGCCGCCTAGCAAAGAAGGAAGTCTCACGGATTCTACAGTGGGCAGAATGCCATCTACCGGCCATATCGGCAATATTCATTTCGGGAGTCCTGAATTGGGAAGCGGACTTTCTCAGTCGTCAGGACATGCATGCCAGCGAGTGGGGCCTCCATCCAGAAGTGTTTCAACTCCTAGTGGAAAGGTGGGGCCTTCCAGACATAGATCTGATGGCGTCTCGACACAATCACAAGGTTCCGGTATTCGGAGCAAGGACAAGGGATCCTCAAGCAGCATTCGTGGATGCGCTGGCGGTGCCATGGAGGTTTCGGCTGCCGTACGTGTTCCCTCCGGTGTCACTCCTGCCCAGGGTAATTCGGAAGTTCAAGCAAGAAAAAGGAATTCTACTTTTCATAGCTCCAGCGTGGCCCAGACGGCACTGGTTCTCAGACCTGCAAGGCCTATCGTCAGAGTGTCCAATTCTACTTCCACAACGCCCAGACCTCCTCGTTCATGGCCCCTGTGTCTACCAGGACCTAGCCCGGCTGTCTTTGACGGCGTGGCTCTTCAAGCTTCCGTCAAACTATGTTGCGGAACCGGAAACCGGCTTCGGCTCGGATTTACTATAGGGTCTGGCATTCTTACTTTGTTTGGTGCGCATCTAACGATTATGACGCTTCCAAGTTTAGTATAGCCAAGTTGTTGGCTTTTCTTCAGCAGGGCCTGGACTTAGGCCTGCGTCTGGCCTCCCTCAAGGTTCAAATATCTGCCTTGTCGGTGTGGTTTCAGAGAAAAATTGCGACCTTACCTGATGTGCATACCTTTACTCAGGGCGTGTTGCGTATCCAACCTCCCTATGTCCTGCCTGTGGCTCCTTGGGACTTGTCGGTGGTTTTGGAGGCGTTACAAGAGTCTCCGTTTGAACCTCTTGGTTCAGCTGACCTTAAGTGGCTTTCCCTTAAGGTGGTGTTCCTGCTGGCTATTGCTTCAGCTTGAAGAGTGTTGGATTTGGGTGCCTTGTCCTGTAGTTCCCCATATCTGATATTTCACCGTGACCGGACGGTTCTTTGGACTCGTCCCGGCTATCTACCTAAGGTGGTTTCTTCGTTCCACCTTAATCAGGAGATTGTAGTTCCGGCACTTGTTTCTCCTGATCTGTCTCCCAAAGAGAGGTCTTTGGATGTGATACGGGCTCTCCGTATCTATGTGAAGAGAACTGCTCCTATTAGGAAATCTGATTCTCTTTTTGTTGTGTTTGGGTTTCACAAACGTGGCTGGCCTGCTCACAAGCAAACTCTGGCCAGATGGATTAGAATGGTGATTGCACATGCTTATGTGAAGGCTGGTCTCTCTGCTCCTGATCACATTAAGGCCCATTCTACTCGGTCTGTTGGACCTTTTTGGGCGGCCCAACGTGGTGCGACCCTTGAACAAGGCGGCTACGTGGTCCTCTGTGAACACGTTCATAAGGTTCTATGCCTTCGATACTGCCGCTTCCCAAGATGCTTCCTTTGGACGCCGGGTTCTTGTGCCCGCTACAGTGTGTCCCCTCCCATAAGGAACTGCTTTAGGACATCCCCATTGTCCATTCCTTGTGGCGCCCAGTGTACCCCGCAGCAGAAAATGAGTTTTATGGTAAGAACTTACCTTTGTTAAAACTCTTTCTGCGAGGTACACTGGGCTCCACAAGGCGCCCACCCTGACGCACTTAGCTTCTTTGGGTTGGTATGGCATTAGCCGCTGACACGTCTCCTGTCATGAGAATGCGGTGTTGTGGCTACTTACCGTTGTCGTCTCTTTTCCTGCTACTGCATTGGACTGGTTAACTAAAAACTGAGATCCTGTGCAGGGAGGCGGGGTGATATAGGAGGCGGCGCTATGCATTCTGGGAACAGTCAAAGCTTTGAGCCTGTTGGTGCCTCGGATCAAGATCCTACTCTACACCCCATTGTCCATTCCTTGTGGAGCCCAGTGTACCTCGCAGAAAGAGTTTTAACAAAGGTAAGTTCTTACCATAAAACTCGTTTTAGCTGATTTATATGCATTCACCTTACATACATTGTCTACCAGTATAGATCAGTGCTACCTCTCACATGTGTTATCGTACAGCCAGAGCCGGCCCTAACCAATATGATGCCCTAGGCAAGATTATGTCTGGTGCCCCCTTGCACAGATGCTAGTTCTGCCT
Organism: Pseudophryne corroboree; assembly: GCF_028390025.1. Classification (NCBI taxonomy): domain Eukaryota; kingdom Metazoa; phylum Chordata; class Amphibia; order Anura; family Myobatrachidae; genus Pseudophryne; species Pseudophryne corroboree. The sequence goes on from NC_086451.1 coordinate 480,592,324, forward strand.
CTGACCCTGCACCCCTTTCCCAGCACCATCACCCCTCACCCATAGCAGTCCTCATTTTGGTGCTCCTACCCCCTATATGTCATATAGGAACAGTGTGCACATTCAGTGCACAACTCAAAACGGTGCGGTTCTTGCTGGGAAGGGGCATGGACACACAATAATACCCCCAGTTGAAATTATGCCACACAGTACTGCAACTTTATTCACATTATATCATGCAATAGTGTCTCTTATTCACGTTACATCACACAGTAGTACCACGTTACTCCTCACAGTAGTCCCCCTTATTCACATTACACCACACCATATTGCTCTTTATTCACATTAGACCACACAGTAGTGCCACTTATTCACATTACACCACAACACATTGCTCTTTCTTCACATTAGACCACACAGTAGTGCCCCTTATTCACATTACACCACACCACATTGCTCTTTCTTCACATTATACCACACAGTAGTGCCCCTTATTCACATTAGACCACACAGTAGTGCCCCTTATTCACATTACACCACACCATATTGCTCTTTATTCACATTAGACCACACAGTAGTGCCCTTTCTATACGTTACGCCACAACGTACTGTAGTACACCTTATACACATAATGCCGCACATTAGTAATGCATTTAGTATGCAGATAGAGCCGCAGTCACACACAGAATATAGGCATGCTGCATATCATTTTAATCAGCAGAAGCTGCTTGTGCCCCTAGGCATTCCAAATGTCCTTGGCATTTGCCTAGTTTGCATATGCCTAGGGCCGGCTCTGCGTACAGCGGCATCCTTATTATATTATTTGAAACGTTCTGTAGACAAATAACCATAATTACCATTTATTGGTGATTATTGTTCCATTATTGAGGAAGTTTGAAAATAAAAAAAACTTGATCATTTTCGATCTCCAAACTGGTACTTGTCAATTATACGTGCGCCACTCTTCCCCTCCCATCTGTGTGTCCAGAGGATGCGGTCCACCGCAGTGCGGGTTTGGTGATAGCCGAGTAGCAGACTGTACTACAACGAAGGGCATCTGCTGATGATTAACCCCTAGAATGCACAAGCAGCTTCTGCTGTTTAAAATGATATGCAGCATGCCTATATTCTGTGTGTGACTGCGGCTATATCTGCATATGAAATGCTACATTACAGTGTATTCCTGGAAATCACTGTAATGTAGCATTTTGTATGCAGATACAGCCGCAGTCACACACAGAATATAGGCATGCTGCATACCATTTTAAACAGCAGGAGCTGTTTGTGCATCCTAGCCACATAGCAATGCAAATAAGATGCATTTTCATAAAAAGGCGCCCGACGTTACCAGAGCTGCCAGCTGACTCACGCCAGGCATCTCCTGCTGCATGGCGTATTGAGCAAGATGTATGAGGATACATCTGTATCCAAGCAGAGGCAGAGGTCAAAGTGTTAGCTGCCATGTGTGTGTTGTGTGCGCAGAGGTGTAGCTAGGTGCCATGGTGCCCGGAGCAAAGGTATGTTTCAGCGCCCCCCTCCACTGTACTGAATTAAGAGCCTAGCCAACATGTGGTGGCATGTTACATTTGAAAAGAAAACATATTTTAAAATCCTAAATTGGTGATAGGTACAGTTCTAGACCTTGTGGGACTCAGGGTGCATCAAAAATATAGGAGTGGTGCTACATGGTGATGGGGTGGCCACAGAATAGTACCAATTCACATTAAACAGCACAGTAGTGTCCAATATTCACCTTACATCATACAGTAGTACCCCTTATACACGTTATGCTACATAGTACAGCCCCTTGTTCACAATACACCACACAGTAGAGCCCCCTATACACGTTGCACCACACAGAAGAGCCCCTTATACATATTACAAGTACAACACAGTATATCTGCTTATACATGGGACAGAGAGTGGTGCTGCAGAAGCCTGGGCAGAAAGAGGTGCTGCAGCATCTGAAATAGACGTGCTGCAGCTTCCAGAAAAAATAATGATGCAGAAGCTGGGACAGAGAGAGGTGCTGTATCAGCTGGGAAAGAAAGGCGCTCCAGGTGCTGCGGGACAGAAGTAGCCCTGCTGCACAGCTACAAGCAGACAGTGAGACATATAAAGAGGATGGGCAAAGCTCCGTCATATGCTGCCTGTCAGTGCCTTCTGCTGTATTGCCTCTGGCCTGCCCTGTTCCCTATCTACTGTATTTTCTGCGCCCTCTCTGCAGCGGTCTATACAGCAGTACACAGTGCAGTGTGAGCAGGGAAGGTGGTGACGCGTCACGCGCCCTCTAACTTTTTTGGCACCCGGAGCTCGCGCTCCACCCGGAGCCACCCTCGCTACACCCCTGTGTGTGCGGGTGGGTTGGTTGTGCAGCAGTGTTTGGCATATGTGTAAGGCAAGGGGCATTATGTGTGTGAATAAAGTTGCACTAGTGTGAGGCATAATTGGAATTGGGGTTACTATTGTGTGGCCATGCCCCTTCACAGCAAGAACACACCACTATTTGGGCTGTGCGTCAAATGTGCAATGTTCCTATTTAAAATATAGGGGGTAGGAGCACCAAAATGAGGACTGCTATGGGTGAGGGGTGATGGTGCTGGGAAAGGGGTGCAGGGGCAGAGGCGGGACTAGCGGCGGTGCTAGGGGGCACCAGCCAAAATCTTGCCTAGGGCATCATATTGGTTAGGGCCGGCTCTGGGTTTCAGTCCGTGATAACCAAAATGGCAGATGGGCATCTGTATAATTGACAAGCACCGCCAAATCCTGGGATGACGGAGAGCGATGAGAAATGTATCATGCATATTACTGTATAATGGACATTTATAAGCGTCACCTTAACCCTTTATCACCCACTGTATGTTTCCCGTGTATCCCAGTGATGACACTGGTAAAGCAGACAAATGAGGCCATAAGTAACCGCAAAAAAATATGTTTTTATTATTATTTATTTTTTTATAAAATTATTATTAAACGATTATGACATTATTTAATTCTTAAATCATTATTAATATTAAATTAAAATATTAAACAACATTAGTAATCATTTTTTTAATAATGTCCATTTAAATGGACAAGTGCTCATAAAGGGTTAAAGACAAATACTGTAATTCACATTCTACTAGCAAGGTAAATATTACTCAAGTATTTGCAGCAAGGAAACTGGAATCTGTAAAGTTCATTTCCTTCATTTTATTGCACCAGCGTCCTTCCTGGATCTGCAGACGGGCGTGGGGAAAGGGGTGTGTAAATCCAATTTCTGGTGACGTGAGAGTGACAGGTTCAATAACTAATTGCAGACGTCTTATCACAACTTTCTTTTCTTTTTTTCTCCACAACGCTTCCTTCTAAATCTGTCGCACGGCAGCTGCAATTTTAATTGTTAACCCTACAAAGATGGGGGACCTAGGACGGGTGTAGTACGGGTGACCGGCGATCTCCTGACCGCCGGTCACCTTACCGACGCCGGGATCCCGGCAGCATACCGACGCCGGGATCCCGGCAGGGAGGGGCGAGTGCAGCAAGCCCCTTGCGTGCTCGCTGCGCTCGCCACGCTGCGGGCTCGGTGGCGACCTGCGGTCGCCACGGGTTCTATTCCCACTCTATGGGTGTCGTGGACACCCACGAGTGGAAATAGTCCCTGTTGGTCGGCATGCCGACCATCGGGATAGTGAGCCGTCGGGCTCACGGAGGAGGTCATGTGACTGTCGGTCAGCCGGCGGGTGTAGTACGGGTGACCGGCGGTCTCCTGACCGCCGGTTACCTTACCGACGCCGGGATCCCGGCGGGGAGGGGCGAGTGCCGACCGGCGGTCACATGACTACCACCCCCTAGGACAACTAGAAGTAGCTATTAACAGTTATGGACGTCTAGAAGCAAAGGATCTGTTTGCCCATTAGGCACTTGGGCCGGTAGGATCCAGTCTGTAGTCTACTCGAGGAAATCTCTGCAAAAACATAAGATGCAACAGTTAGTATTGCTGGGAATATCTGTATCGGTCGGCGTCATATTTACCACGTGTAGTACTAAAAATAAAATACTGTCCAATTACTGTTAAGGTGGTTAGAGGAGATCTTATTAGCACTAAAAAAGGCACAACGTGTGGCCTGCCGTTATTGCCTGGGAAATATCCCACCTATAAGCCGGTATACTGGATACGTCTGTATAGTGTAACAATCAAGACACATAAAAATAAATTCTAGCAGTCTCAATGGATGATTCTATTACACACTGAAATAACAGCACATACTGCAATGACGGAATGGATAGAAATCCTGGTCCTAAGGTGGCGGAAGGAATCTACAATACGTCCCAATGGTTTACACAACGCAAGGGGCTCATTTGCGCTCGCCACGCTGTCGGTATGCCAGCGGTCGGGCTCCCGGTGCCGGTATGCTGGTCGCCGGAAGCCCGGCCACCGGCATACCATACTACACCCGTTGCAGACACCTATGTGCCACTCCTGCCCATGGTATAACTTATTCTGTGCATCACTAATACAGCAGAAATTAGTCCCCATCTCGTGTACACAAAAATAGTACAGTAATAACAGTTTGCCTAAGCGCGCTCACAAAAGCACAATGCATGCCAGGGCGTAGAAGACCGCACCAACCTGTCTCAGCCAATCACAAGCGGTACGCAGGTGATCTTCATTGTCCGCTATTTCCATCTGCACCTGGCCACCTGCACATAATACGGCTTTCCCTATGTATCAATGTCCCACCCAGACCACACGTTTTTCCTATTTGCCAGTACACACTCTTATCGCGCTTGGCCTATGTAATAATGCCGCTAATGCACCCACCCAGACGCAGGAGGATATAAGTGTCAGAGAATATAGGGCAGGATTCCCAATTACTTACAAATAATTGCTGAGATCCGTCTGCTCCCGCTGCGCCATAGTCTGGCTGCAGCATGGATCTGGGGCCACCATAGGCCGACGATCGATTGTCTCCGTAATAGCTGCAAACAGAAGACATTTGTTATAGATACAAGATAGATGGACCCGTAGGATATTGCTAGCCTGGCATGTTCATTTCTTCAGCATTTCTCCATTAGTTCATGTAACACGTTATAAAAGGATTAGACAGCAATATTAAGGCTGATAATTGCAGTAAATATTAGTACTGTGTAATAACTATTCTATTACTGGTGCAAACATCATCCACCCATCGGCCGCAGACCTGGGACAGAAGCAAAATATTCCCAGAGTAAATGAGCATTTGCCCGAGACCTACCGTTAGCCATCGAATTAATGGAAACTACATAGGAGAGGGAAATAAATATAATTATATCAGCCCCCTCATTATCCAGGAGTGTAGAGATACCGAGGTATTGGTATATATTGCGTTTTCGTTTGATGTATTGTTGAAATTCTGCCCCACGCAGATCAATAGACTGTTACTTCCACTCTCACTCAAAGGAGAACTACATACAGTAGATAGATTGGTTTCCGGGACCTAAGTCCGAGGGCAGGTAACCTGAGGGCCTATCGTTATGTTCTTTTGATGTGTTGTTATAATTCTGTCCTCACAGATAAATAGGGAGTTTCAGTCACTCAGGACGCGCTGAGGAAATGCTGTGCAGCTTTGTTAAAATTTATATCCCTTATATCGGTATGCGGTTATCATCCCGGCTGTCAGGATCTCAGTGGTCAGGATACCGATGCCGGAATACCGACACCCGGCGAAATGCCGGAAGTCGGAATACCGACACAACCCCGGAAATTCACCCATGGGTGGTGGTCCACAACACCACCAGAGGGGGTATATAATAGTTTTGGTCGCCGCCTGGTCTGATGCGTGGTGAACGCAGCGAGCCTGTGAGGGGACATGCTGTGCTAGCTGCCGGGATTCCGCCTGTCGGGATCCCGGCGTCAGTCTCCTGACTGCTGGGATCCCCACCACAGGGATCCCATACCAATTCCCTTATATCTTGTGATCAGGTAAACAAATTAAGCTGACATGACATGGGTAAACACACCCTTTCTTGTATGTATGTAAAAATGAAGTAAGGATCCAACCCTATTTTCAAAAATGGCATGAGGTAACAAACCACCATCTAGCAAAAGGTCTGGTCAGCCAGATGTAATTGCACATAGATCAAAGCCTCCCCATATTTAATCTAGTTTTATATTAAAATATATTTATTATAGCTGAGAGCTTCCAAAATGATATAAAAGTAGATGAAGTCTATACACATGTTATGGGCTACTTGAAAATCACTAGGATGTATGATTTCAGAGAAAGAAGGCATTTAACCAACTCTGTACCATATTGCAGTCATATTTACACAAATAGCTAAAATCATGGAGATTAAGGTGGACATACCATATCTAAGGTAGTCATTACACAGGGGAAGTTACGCACAGTTATTTGTATTTACTTTAAAAGTTACATCGGAAGTTCTATGATGATCCCAGATTTAAATAACAGGTCAGCCAGTTAGTAGAGACTTGGGTGACATCAACCATGGGGTGTGGTGATCAGCTGATCAAAGGTATAAGTACCCTCATACAAAGAGCAGACATTATCACATTCTATAGTGTGTACATTGCAGTAAATGCTCAGACTATGGTGCCACTACATGCTTACAAGTCCCTACACTAGAAGTATCGGCTAGGAAGATAGTATTGGGGATGGCACACTGTTGGGGTAACTAGCGTTAGGTATGGGACTGTGACACCTGGAGAGTGTTGGCATGACACAAGGAGTGACGTGGTTGGATGACACGTGCACGTATATATCTAGTGTTATGTAGATCTGAAAGCAGCTTACCTGTAGGACTGATACTCACCTCAATCTGCTTGGTTGAGCTTGCGTGTTCTTTTTAGCAACATGTGCGTAGATGTCAGCCTTAATCAGATAAGAGATAAGAACACTTGATAAATATAAAAATTTGCATGCAAATAAACGGAATATATTTAGGTTACAAAACCAGCAAAAATAGGTGACGCACGTTCTCCCTGCATTGATGGTTACTGGGTGGCACCGAATGGATGACTTACAATAGCTCAATCGCCTCTCTTAAAATGCCCCTGCAGGGCGCACTATTGGGGTAATTGCAAACAAGGTCATAGAATTCTACATGACAAAAGTTCTCTTGAAATAAAGTTTTCACTTTAAATAGCATCAACAGAAAGTCAAGTGTCATGGAATACAGGTGGACATGACACGTGACACGTTACATCTACCCCCCTGCAGTGCAGCATGGTGTTACCCAGGTGCAGTTACTGGCTGCTTCTGCATGTAGCCCACGCATGATGGCACGGGGCGCCCACCGCGTCTGCTCCCCCTCCTTCCTCTTCTCCAGTACTCGCTCAGGTGGGCGGAGCTTTGCAGAATCTCGCTGTTGCGTCATTAAGTCAAGACGCAACCGCGTCATTCCGCGAAACTCTGCCCCGAGCAGAGTAGTACCAGGGAAGAGAGAGGAGGGGGAGCGGGAAATCTGTGCCAGTGAATATACTTACACCTCCTAGGCAACGAACATTCCCCCTGGCAACGAACATGGATCCCAGAGCATGAAACCCCTGGCAATGAGCATGACAACCTGTACATGAAACCCCTGGCAACAAGCAGGTAGTAAATTAGAAGACTTACTGTAGGGCATAATATATCACGGGCATTGCGGTGTATGGCATAATATGGTGCAGGGGGCATTACTGTGTGGGGCTTAATATGCTGGAATGTTTATTTTTACCATTGGTGGCCGTTGTATGTTGTTGCAGGGTCAAAACCTGGGGTGAAGCTAGTTCTTTTCTGCAAGGCCACGCCTATTTTATTGAGGCCACCGGGAGCGCAAAATAGTTTTCTTTATGTCGGGGGGGGGGGGGGGGGGGTTTAATGCTCGTACTGGGAGCCAGATTGTCTAGAAACAGTCCTAGCTGTGAGCTAGGACCCTCCCACACCTAACTCTCTGCACATGTTACATCTGCCCCCCTGCAGTGCAGCATGGTATTACCCAGGTGCTCAGTTACTGGCTGCTTCTGCATGTAGCCCACACATGCTGGGCAGCTTTATTCTCACACTGCAATGTAGTTCCGAGCTAGGACACTCCTCCCCCCCACACCTAAGTCTCTGCACATGTTACATCTGCCCCCCTGCAGCGCAGCATGGTGTTACCCAGGTGCTCAGTTACTGGCTGCTTCTTCATGTAGCCCACACATGCTGGGCAGCTTTATTCTCACACTGCAATGTCGCCCTGAGCTAGGACACGCCTCCCCCACACCTATCTCTCTGCACATGTTACATCTACCCCCCTGCAGTGCAGCATGCTGTTACCCAGGTGCTCAGTTACTGGCTGCTTCTGCATGTAGCCCACACATGCTGGGCAGCTTTATTCTCACACTGCAATGTAGCTCTGAGCTAGGACACCGCTCCCACACCTAACTCTCTGCACATGTTACATCTGCCCCCCTGCAGTGCAGCATGGTGTTACCCAGGTGCTCAGTTACTGGCTGCTTCTGCATGTAGCCCACACATGCTGGGCAGCTTTATTCTCACACTGCAATGTAGCTCTGAGCTAGGATACTCCCCTCCCACACCTAACTCTCTGCACATGTTACATCTGTCCCCTGCAGTGCAGCATGGTGTTACCCAGGTGCTCAGTTACTGGCTGCTTCTGCATGTAGCCTACACATGCTGGGCAGCTCTATTCTCACACTACAATGTAGCTCTGAGCTAGGACACGCCCTTACCACACCTAACTCTCTGCACATGTTACATCTGCCCCCTGCAGTGCAGCATGGTGTTACCCTAGTGCTCAGTTACTGGTTGCTTCTGCATGTAGCCCACACATGCTGGGCAGCTTTATTCTCACACTGCAATGTAGATCCGAGCTAGGACACGCCTCTCCCACACCTATCTCTCTGCACATGTTACATCTGCCCCCTGCAGTACAGCATGGTGTTACCCGGGTGGTCTTCTGTTTGCCGGCGGTCGGGCTCCCGGCGCTCAGTATACCGGCGCCGGGAGCCCGACAGCCGGCATACCGACACTTATTTTCCCTCGTGGGGGTCCACGACCCCCATAGAGGGAGAATAAAATAGTGTGGCGCGCGTAGCGTGCCACCGTGCCCGTAGCGTGGCGAGCGCAGCGAGCCCGCAAGGGGCTCATTTGCGCTCGCCAAGCTGTCGGTAAGCCGGCGGTCGGGCTCCCGACGCCGGGATGCTGGTCGCCGGGAGCCCGACCGCCGGCCAGCCGTAGTGAACCCGTGTTACCCAGGTGCTCAGTTACTGGCTGCTTCTGCATGTAGCCCACACATGCTGGGCAGCTTTATTCTCACACTGCAATGTAGATCTCAGTTTCGACTCGTTCAAATCTAATCCATACTTGCCTACCCTCACGGAATGGCCGGGGGGCTCCCGAAAAATCATGTGCCACTCCAGCACCCTGAAAAGGTGTGTGGGAAATACATTACTAATGTGCCCATAGACAATAGAAATAGTGCAATGATTGTAATCACTTACAGAGTATTGCTGGGGTCCAGGTTGGTCCCTGGTGTCATAGTCCCGCTGAGGCAGTGATCTGGGGTAACCGTGCGCTGCTGGAGTTAGGTCTTCATAATAGCTAAAAACAGAAGACACAAGCCGGCTATGTCCATGTTTCTCTATCTAGTGTCATTCACATGTTCTAAGGGAACCAGAAATAAATCATATTTGCCTCTCACCCACTTACTGTTATATCTAGGTATGTAGGGAGGGCCAGCAGCAGAGCTATGGGGCCCGGTACACTCATGGGCCCTCATTCCGAGTTGTTCGCTCTGTATTTTTCATCGCATCGCAGTGAAAATCCGCTTAGTACGCATGCGCAATGTTCGCACTGCGACTGCGCCAAGTAACTTTACTATGAAGAAAGTAATTTTACTCACGGCTTTTTCTTCGCTCCGGCGAACGTAATGTGATTGACAGGAAATGGGTGTTACTGGGCGGAAACACGGCGTTTCAGGGGCGTGTGGCTGAAAACGCTACCGTTTCCGGAAAAAACGCAGGAGTGGCCGGGGAAACGGTGGGAGTGCCTGGGCGAACGCTGGGTGTGTTTGTGACGTCAACCAGGAACGACAAGCACTGAACTGATCGCACAGGCAGAGTAAGTCTGAAGCTACTCAGAAACTGCTAAGTAGTTAGTAATCGCAATATTGCGCATACATCGGTCGCAATTTTAAGAAGCTAAGATTCACTCCCAGTAGGCGGCGGCTTAGCGTGTGTAACTCTGCTAAATTCGCCTTGCGACCGATCAACTCGGAATGAGGGCCATGGTTTTCTCCAGAAGGTACAGGCTGGTTGCCCATCAGCACATCCCCGCTGTGTCTCTCCAGAGTCCAGACCAACCCCAGTGTCTTCACCCCGCCACCCATGTGCCTCTCCAGCAACATCCCCCCTCTGTCTCTCCACCGTCCCAGCAATCCCCACCACCACTACCATCACCCACACGTGTCTCTCCAGCAACATCACCCCTCTGTCTCTCCACCACACCAGCACTCCCCACCACCACTACCATCACCCACATGTGTCTCTCCAGCAACATCACCCCTATGTCTCTCCACTGTCCCCGCACTCCCCACCACCACCACTACCATCACCCCACACGTGTCTCTCCAGCAACATCCCCCCTCTGTCTCTCCACTGTCCCCGCACTCCCCACCTCCAACACTACCATCACCCACACGTGTCTCTCCAGCAACATCCCCCCTCTGTCTCTCCACTGTCCCCCGCACTCCCCA